>NW_005187571.1:976445-977646 GCF_000239375.1 Pundamilia nyererei | reverse complement strand
TATTGATCTGCTTCTCAAGTTTTGCACGTTTAAGCCGCAATTCAGACTCAAACAAAGCTGCAAAGCAGGAGAACAACATGACCATCAACTATTGATGAATAGACCGTTAACATGTGCAACTTAGAAGTAGTCAGAGGTAACTGGATGTTCAATCGGGTTAAATGCAAGGTTGATTGGATTATATCTGAAGATCGTATGCAATTAGTGATAACTCTGCTAGACTCCAAATTGCTCGTCCATGCGGGAGTATCTCAAAATTAAATGAAACCACTTAACACTTTTTCCCTAAAACGGACTGACATGGGACACATTAAAGTTGGATTTTTTTTCACTTATTCGAGAGAAGTCAGAAATGCGTTCTTAGTACTGTTTGTTTTGACTTTCAAGCTACCCTACCAGGATATTTTCATTCAAATGCTAAGACAAAATGTCAATATCTATGAATGTGGAGACTCAAAAGACTAGTTAGGTAATAGTTGCCAATGGATTTATGAGACTTGATAAAAACTTGGACGTTTGCAACAGGTGAATCGGTGAACTACCGAGGTTGCGCCCAAATGTTTAAAGCTGTTAGATGGTCAGTGTTTTCAGGTGTGCTTGTACTACCTGTACGGTGCGGGGTGCTGACTAAGTCATGTTAAACCCATTAAAGAGTCGAGCTCAAATATCTTTTCATTTTTGTGCATTGCTCTCTTGTCGGCACACATTTTCTGTTTATTGAAGCCTTTTGTGAATAATTTTGATCATGTAAAAACTGTGAATTGGTCCCTATTGACAATACTCTTACTATTTGCATTGCATATGTCATTTAGGAAAGGTAATTGGTCACTGAACTTTTTGCAACTATGTGTATTTCTAAATTTTGTGGCTTCAGTGCACGCAAATATATATTGTTCAGTTTGCATGTTAAAAGCCACAAACATGTAGGTAACTATGGGTTTTCTTGTGGAGCTGAGAACTGTCCTGCCACGTTCAGAACATTTTCTGCCTTCATTCACATATGCCTAGGAATCACAGAACAAGAAGGGAGACGACTAAGGAGGAGTTTTATAAGTTCACTGGTGACCTCGGCTGTCATGTTCCTGGATGTGGGTATGCTGCACAAAACTTCACAGCTCTTTGTGCCTCTCTCAGATTTCATATCAAAGATGGGGGGGAAGTATTATGTCCATTTGAAGGTTGCTCTAAATACTTCAGTGTC
>NW_005187571.1:959604-974955 GCF_000239375.1 Pundamilia nyererei | reverse complement strand
CTCTGTCCAATAGGTTTTTTGAGTGCAACAGTTTTGATTTTTTTTCCTTCTTTTACCCGTTTGTTAAAAATTATTTCAGCTACTTACACTTTTATTGTCACACGTATTGGCTCACCCTACAAATCAATGAACTCAGTCCACAAAGCAAGATCAGGGTTCAGTGCAGGTCAGTCAAGTTCATTCACACCACACACGATCATCCATGTCCTTGTGGACCTGGCTTTGTACATTGATTTGGTGGTGTGAGCCAGTATTTTGGACAAAGGCAGAAGTGTGGGGCTTGATATTATATTCATTACAATTCAGTTTATTTGTATGGTGCCAACAAAATGAATGCCAAGGCACTTCACACTGTAGGTTTAAGACCCTACAAAATATAACTAAGAAAACTCATCACTTGAGCATATGTTGTCTGCCATGATATGGATATGACATAATATCGTTATTGTTTGTACAACCATCTGAGAAAATAATGTATTACATGGTTTAGTAAAAACAAGTGCTTCCTCAATGAAAATGTTTCCAGTTCTTCTCAGTTTTTGATTTTGGAAATGTGTATTTCAGCAGGGAAAAATCAGTGATAATAAATAAAGTGGTGTAAAGCACATAAATTATATTTTGTGTGTGTGTATCTATCTATCTATCTATCTATCTATCTATCTATCTATCTATCTATCTATCTATCCAATTTTTTTGGAACCCTCCAGTCTCTTACAGTATGTTACTGTTAACTGAAATTACGGTAAAATTACGACCTGTTAAACAGTAAATGACCACCTGTTGGGACACAGTATCCTCTAGCAGAGATGAATATTTTTGGTACTGATGATGCGTGATGACGGTAAGTTACTGGTTAATATATTGCAGTTTATTACCTTGCAGCGGGCTTACAGTGACATACCGGGAATAAACGGTAGTATACCAATTTTTTAATCACAGTATGATGTTACTTTGTTGACGTAATTTACGACATAACGACATAACAGATACCGTAAAAAAGGCTACGGTGCGTTACCATAATTTGTCCGAGAGTATTATACCACTCCAGCAAAAAACGGTATCACCCTGCAGAGCAGTAAGCTACCGTAACACGGCGTCATGGTATGACGCTGGCAACAGTGACGCCAGTATGTTACCGTAAAGTGGCGATGAAAAGTCTAACAGTGAAGGATATAAAGGAACAACAAAAAGTTGTTCAGTTTAGTAGATGTCCTAATGCTTGCTGTACGATTACATGGCTTCTATGAATGATTTTCAGTGACACTGAAAGTGTTCATTTCTATGCACTTGGCTAATTCACTGGCAAAGAGAAAACACAAACTCCCACTGCACCTCTGTTAAAATTTGTTTTTCTCAAATCCAACAAACAAATAAACAGTGGCATAGTCAGTTAGTTAGAATAGCCTCCTCATTTTAGTGTAATCAATATAAAGTACTTCAAGTAAAATTAAGAAAGTGTAAACATAAATGTTCCTACTTTAATTATAAGGTAAGAGTAATAATGCATAGCCCTTTCTGTTTGGGCGTCTGCAAATAAAAATTTTGCTTTCAACTAAATGAAAAGTTTGATACCGGCTCTTTAACTTACCTGCTCACAATAGACAGAGTATATTCATTTTAAGGGATTGCAAGAAAGAATAAGCTTCATCGTACTACTGTGGGCAATTGAAAACAACCCACACTTGAAAAAGTTTTAAAACTCAGTTTTATGTTGAATAAGACGCAAGCAAAGAGTAACTAGACCTTTTTCTCCCACATTCCTGCCAAATAATATCAGTGAATACACTCAGAAATCATATTATTCATCGCACTCAATGAATTCAAAGATATGCGCCACAGTCAATTACAAATAAAAAACTTCATTTCCCAGAAACCTTCAGCGAACGTGACGTGATAATCTACTGCCAGCAACGACCAATGAGATTTGTGTGTGAACTCGCTCTCGAATTTTGATTGGACGTCGAATTCTTCATCTCGGCTCATCAATCCACTGGTACGTTGTCTGCGTAATGAGTTTACAGCAATCTGAATATATTACGGTTACGCTGTCAGCCGCCTCCCATGCGGTTCATAATATCCAGTTATGGTCGGCTCTTCCGGTTAAGCAGCTTTACAGGCGGACTGCGTGTGTCAGCGAGCCCCTCCTGTCGCCTCAGACCGACATTTCACCCTGCTATTTCTTCACTGTCCGCCCGGAAATTCAACATGCAGCCCAGTCGAAGTGTAACAAGCAGTTGCGGCGAAGCGGGTTTAGGCAAAGAAAATAGTTCAGGGCCGGAGAATTACAGCACCAGCATTGCCACAGTCACTACAGAAGAAACAGATACTCCGGTTGTGAAGAAGCAAGTGGAGAGCACGCTTGTTCTAAACCAGAGACACCTAAGGACTCATAGTCCGCTATTAGGGGCCAACTGTGATGACGACTCGGAGGCAGAGTCCTTCCGGGATGGGAGAAGCGAAGAGGTCGACCGGGACACCAGGGATAGGGCCATAAATTGGTGCCGAGACTTTCTGTCGGGGTCGTGGAAGACCATTGAAGATGCTGATTTTCAAATCAGCATTGTCAGGTAAAATTCTTAAAAGTTATAGCAGTACGTTGGATAATAAAACACAATAATGTCTTCATTTAAATGATAGGGTATTATTATTAGTCGTTTTTTAAAACATACTAATCTGTAGGAACCAGTATGTTTGTGTTCATGGTTTCAAGTAAAGCGACGATAAGATCCAAGATCCTTGATGGTTTCTGCTACGTTGGATCAGCTGCAGGGACACCCACCTCTCCTTAGTGTTTACTTATCTCGCTGTCAGACAACTTATGACGCTGTGAGTGTTGGAAAAGTGGCAGGTCAGCTGTGGGCTTATTCTGAGCTGACATTTGTTTGTTTGTTTTCCTCCCACACTGGTTTGCAGGTTCAAAATGATAGCATACCCAGTGTTTTCTACGTTCATCCAACAGTCTTGACCTCCAAATTATCAACATTACTGTAATTCACTTCAGTTTTTTTTTATACAGGCTCAAGGTGCTTTATATTGTAAGGTCAAGACACTACAATAATACTGAAGAAACCCCCAATAATCAGAACGATCCCCTTTGAGCAAGCACTTGGCAACAGTGGGAAGGAAAACCTCCCTTTTAAGAGGAAGAAACCTCCAGCAGCCATTTGCTGCAACCCGTTGGTGGTAAAGATGGGACTTTAGACACAGTAACTTAACTATGTGGAGTGGTGTGTAAGCTCATCGTGAGTGAAGAAGAAACAAAAGGAAAATGAACCTGGGTCATCTTTTCATGTGATTTTATTTAAAAATTAAGACTATTCTCAGTGTGAGAGGTTTACACCGACTGAAACAGTCCAAATTTGAAGGGTCATGTGCGTTAAAAGATGGCCGATGAAGATTATGTAAACACCAACCAACTGCAGTAGGGAGTCTCTCCGGCTGATCTAAAGAAGCTTGTGCTGTTTACTGTTTTTAATGCTTAAGATATAATAAAAAGACGCCTACTTAAAACGAGTCATACAGTGATTTCATCGTAAATTTGCACCCAACAATCATCGATTTACCCTTAAGAGTATCTTTGAGTGGCCTTGTCTTTTGGCTTACTTTTTTATGGTTTCCAATCTCGATTAGAGAGAGAGATTTCTAGTTTGGCCTAGCTGTTATTATAACACTGTTGTTTTTGTTTGCAGCGGTGGACTGAGTAATCTGCTGTACCTGTGTAGTTTGCCCGACCACGTGCAATGTGTGGAAGACGAACCTCGCCAGGTGCTCCTCAGGGTTTATGGTGCCATCTTACAGGTTAGTCTGTCGCGTATGTCAAGAAGTTGCATCTAATGTCTGTGGCTGAGAGTATCATTCGGGTATTTTAAAGAGAAGATTGCACCCCTTTATTGATGTCAGTATATGCTATAAATGCCATTAATTCTCATGTAAGTGTGTCTTCCATCACATGTGTCTCTGTGGTATAGGGAGTGGACTCTTTGGTACTAGAGAGTGTGATGTTTGCCATCCTGGCTGAACGAGCTTTAGGCCCAAAACTTTATGGCATCTTCCCCCAGGGACGCTTGGAACAGTACCTTCCGGTATGATGTACCCCAGTGTTTACACACAGTATATTCATACACACAGTGAGTTTATGCTGCTTTCTGCTGGAGTCATTCCCATCAGTTTGTTTTGTTTGTCTTTTAAACCATGTGATAAGAGATTTTGCTGTGTTTCTGTTTTCCAAGAATACTCGCATGCGCACCAGTCAGCTTTCGGACCCAGCCATCTCCGCTGAGATTGCCAGGAAGCTGGCCCATTTCCATAACATGGTTATGCCCTTTAACAAAAAGCCTAAGTGGCTGTTTGGGACCATCGATAAGTAAGTGCATGTGAATGTTATCTCTCTACTGCTCAAACTGTAACTTAGTCACAGTTAAAGATATTCTGTCTGTGGTGTTTTTAGATACATGGAACAAGTGATGAATATTAGTTTTGTTCGTGAGGCACATGTGAAGAAGTACAACAAGCTGATGAAACTGGACCTTCCTGCTGAACTGAGAAGCCTCCGGTGAGTTGGAACGCAGGCTCTAGATTCTGTATACTGTCTTTTTGGACACAGTTTAAACAAAGCTTTAGATTGAGAAGAAGACAAATCAGTGAGTCCCCTCCTGACTCTCACACTAGTGTCAGGAAGAGAGTACAAACAGTACAGAGCTCCTGCTTTAATATGTTTATGTGAACAATGATGTAATTTGCATTGCTCTAGCCAACTGCTAGATCTCTTATCAGAGCCGTCTCATATTACATGCTCGAATTTTCATACAGGAACGCCAACAAAAAACTTCACAAAGTGGGTATGAGTCACGCATTGGAGAGAGATTTAGCAGCTAAACAGTTTGTGCTGACTTTGTTTGCTGGTGAGGCGATAAGGTAACCATGCCAACGACAAGACTTTGAAAATGAGTTTTATTAAATCGAAAAAGTTTTAGGTCATTGTATAAATCATTGATTGTCAGTGTTGTTCGAGACATTTAGAAAACTGTCATGTATCCTCACCACCAGACAAGTAAGGTTACCACTAAAATAGGGCTGTTCGATATAACGACATATATCGGATGATGATATAAAAACATCGTTTCATTTTGCGCTATCGTTTGTTTCGTGGTGTCGCAAAATAAACTGTTTACGGCAATATTTTTTCATCGTTTTGACGGTCACTGTAGTGGCTATATTCATTTCTTAAAGTTCTCTCTTTCTCTTATATTTTATATAACCACACTACGGACAGACAAGCGTCTGTTTTCATGCGTTGTCGTTAGCAACAACGAAGGTAACAGCATCGCGTGTCCACTTGTTTATTTTCCACATAAACCTTTCACAATAAAGCTCAAGATCCTGTTGAGACTTTTCAAAATAAACTGAATCACGTGAAAGAGCAGATTATTTACGGATGAGAAGTAAAAAAGAGCCGCCAGGTGCTAAAAAAATAAACCTTAGACTCAAACGTTAGAACAGGCTTTTCCCCGCAGCACGCCGTGTAATAAATACTCACAAAGAAAACGGCGGCCGTTAAGACTTATGTCTAAAAATGTATCGTTTCATGCATCGGTTAAAACACTCGACTCCAGCTACATGCACAGCTGGAAACACTTCCCTTAAGTCGAGCTGCCCGAAATTCACAGAATTTACAGAAAATGTTACATTTTTGTGATTTATATCGTTATCAGAACGATAGAATTCTTATATCGGGATATGAGATTTTGGTCATATCGCACAGCCCTACACTAAAATGAGTCTTTATGTGAAAAGGTTTGCTGCATTATTCAAAGCTGGAAGGATTGTAGCTCTGCTTACGTTACTTACATAAATGTAATCTTTGGAATTCATTCTTCCATCTGATAGGTGACCTTTGTCCCAGTGCTTCCACAAGTTCACTTGCTGAGTTGTCTGGGTAGTCTGACCTTAGAACAGCTAAAGAATCAGACCAGTGTTTATTGTCTTGTTTATATGTACTGGTTTCACATATGTAGTTGCTGTCTGCTGCAAGGAACTTGAGCCTTCAGATTTATCTGAGTTGAAAGCGTATCTGTCACAGCATGTTGCGTATGTGACTGCAGGGTACTGTTATCTTGGCTTGTTCTAGGCAGTTTGGCCTTCTCTCTATGGTCAGGAATTACTAGTGATCAAAGTGTCAGTTATATAATCGACTGCTGTTGTCACTGACGTTATTTTGGAGTTTTCGCTTTTGTACAAGAGTATTGATTTGTGAATTTTTACTTGGTTTGAATGGCTTAGTGTTTATCACATTTAATATCTTTACATATCCTGGCTGAATAGCAGAAATAATTGTGCTAAATCGTAGTATTAGTAACCCCTGACTTTTGTACAGTGCTCTATCCATGCTGTCAACAAATAAGAGTGGACCTGTAATAACTGTTGATTAGTTCAGTTTATCTTATGGTGCAATATTGACACAGTTTATTCACTTATTGTGTGCTATTGCTTAAGTTTAATTCTGGTAGATTAGGATGTCTGCACTTTTCTCATGGAAGTTCTAAATTGTAGTGTTATATTGCATAAAATGCACTAGCTGCATATCCATCACTAAGATTTGTGTGTTCAAGTTTCTCTCTTTTTCTTTCATCACCTACTTGGTTTTTCTTGCCCCATGTCTCCACAACAGTGCTTTGCTCGCAGCAACTCCCTCACCAGTGGTGTTTTGCCACAATGACGTCCAAGAAGGTAAAATCTTCCATCCATCCATCCAGTCATAGCTCCGCCTATCATTACGCCTCTGGTGTGGTCCGATAGATCCCACCCTCTGGTTTCACTGTCACAATTCTTACGAAAGCTGTGCATTATATAAGTCAAGAGCAAGCTGGGTTGTAGTTTTCAATAGGGACAGCTCATGTTCAGCTATAGTCATAGCTCTGCAGCTATAAAAGCATTTTCAGGGTTTGATACACATAAGCTGACAGCTGATAAACTTGCTTCACAAAAACTGTTCCATGTCATCTTAAAGGTGTGACATCGGCACTCTGTGCAGACCAGTTGAGTTCTTCTACACCAAACTGTGAAAATTTCAGTTCATCTCTTTAGGACAGTCTTTGCAAAGCCAACAAAAAAAGCTTGTGCCAAGACACTAGAGGCACAATTTACTGTAAATTATCAATGTATGCTTTAATGTTTTCAGTATTAGAATTAAGGGCAAAAAGGACATTTGGATTCTTTTTTTTTTTTTTGCATTATACAATGAAGATTTATCATTTAATTAGGATTCAAACTATAAGTTATTTCACATTAAAGTTTTTTATAATGTCAAAAGAAATGTAATATTGGAAGACCAGTCTGGTAGTAAATGCTACTACTTCATTTTGTTAAGCTAAAGCCTCACTTCTCGTTTTGTTGCTGCAGGCAACATCCTCATGCTGGAAGACGGAAAGCATTCCTCAGCGGAAAAACTCATGCTCATAGACTTTGAATACAGCAGTTACAACTACAGGTAATGTGTAAGGGGAATGTTGTCTTGATTTAGCAATCAAATAATTGTGCCACCTGTACGTGAAGGTAAATAACACAATGTGTTCCTTTTTGTAGGGGTTTTGACTTTGGCAACCATTTCTGTGAGTGGATGTACGACTACACCTACAATGAGTGGCCTTTCTACAAAGCCACACCAGAGAACTATCCAACCAGAGAGCAGCAGGTCAGTCTGAAAAAACACTAGCGCCAAATGAAGAGTATTCACATTGAGCTGCATTTTTAACACTGCTTAAATTACTTAGTCCTGGCATGCTGCATTGTAATTATGAATATAGAAGTTGTAATAATATAGAAGGTAAGTTGATGTACTGTCAAGGAAAACCGTGCAGAAAACTTGGATTTGAAACATTTACTTGGAGATATGTATACGCACACTGGTTGATTTTTGACAGTAAGTCCTGGATTCACTTTTAATAGATGCATTCAATTAATGACACAAATATTGTGCTGTGTTTTGTCTTGATTTAATACTCGCACAGCTTCACTATTTTTGTTTTTCTTTCTCTTCAGTACATTTAGGATCTGATTCCTTATTTATTGTTTTGATATAAAGCTAGTTAGAAAATTTTCTACTAATCTTTCCTTGGAAAAATAAAACTGGGCTGATGTTCAAACCAAAACTTTGAAGTCATCTCCCTTGATGGGATAGACTGGTTATGCAGTGCCATCTAATGGTGAAACTTGATACATTTTTATGTTTAATAGCGAGATCAAATGCTGCACATGCAGTCAAATCAAATCAGTTAAATCAGAAACAGCTGGAAGTTTAGCCACACTCACTAACTTGTAACTTTTTTTTTAATTTCAGCTTCTTTTTATTAGAAGTTATTTGGCAGAACAGCACAAAGACACTAACGTTGCTGTGGACCAGACACAAATTGAAGAAGATTTAATAATTGAAGCAAACAGGTAAAACAGCCTTAAAAAGATTTTACAGCAGTGCTGACGATCAATTAGAACGACTTACAGCAGATCAACAGATCACTGGATTTTCTGTTTGTTTGTTTTTTTTAATTGTAGATATGCATTAGCATCACACTTCCTCTGGGGGGTCTGGTCCATCATACAAGCTAAGATATCCAAGATTGAGTTTGGATACATGGTAAGGAGTGTTTGATTCTTATTACTGTTGTTATTATTCTCTTTTAGTGTAGCACAAGTCACACATTTATATTTTTTGTAATAAACCACATTGTCTTGCAGGACTACGCCCAGTGTCGTTTTGATGCCTACTTCAAGCAAAAGAAGCTCTTCAGCTGAGATCCAGCTTGTTAATCAAAATGTACTGTCTCATTTGTCTGTCGTTATCATTCTTCAAGCTTGCCCCCTACATTGTGTTGGAACTATGCCTGTCTGCTTAAGGTGAAATGACAAAAAAGACCCTCTGCACCTCAGGCATTCTATTTGACTCATGAATACCCTTATTGTGAAATGTTGTCATCATTTTGGGGGCCACAGTTGATTCACAACTGGTTTTCTTTCATATAAACACTTGTTAGATGCACTTCACTTCCTTGGACCATTATTAGACACTTTTATCATGGGATGCATTTGTGTAAAAGATCTACCTCACCCTTGTGATGTTCATAGGGTGCATAGTTTTCATCGTAAAGGGCTGATTCTGACTATTCAGTGAGGGAATAACTGAGACCCTTATTACCTAATCACTCCATGCTTAATAACCTTTTCCTTAAACAATTTAAAAATATTCCACACCAGTTATTCTTTAACTGTTACATTACAAACTTGCCTACATTTAGCAAATTATTATGTAAGGACTTTTTAAAAAAATATACAGTTTGCATAAATTTTCATCACTGTAGAAAAAAATACTGTCAGTTTAACTATTAGAAAGTGTAAAGCTGTTTTTACACATGAACTGGAGCGCTGATCTGTTTTGGACATTCAAAGCAGAAAGTTTACTTGGCGTCCTATCGCACTGATGTGAGAATTGCGCAAGTGGTAGTGGTGTATAGCAACTCCTGCATGCTTTATCCAGACAGCACCCTCTCCTTACTTGCACAAAGCCTTTCCCATAATGAGAACACATCTGAAACAGGCTCTCTTATGTACTGCATCAGCATTTTGCAACTTAAAGCAACATGCAGAGTTCATGTATGAAAAATGGCTTACAGCATTTATGTCAGTCTTTTTTTTTTGTCCTTGTCACTAATTAAGATAACTGTTATTACAGTGCATTTCTGCTGCACTAACTACCTGCCCATTTGACTGTTTTGTTTCCACTTCTTTAAAATTGCTTCTATACCTGCTGCTTCAAATATGTGACATTCTTACCAAATATACCAATCTTTTAGAAAATATTAAAAAAATTGGAATATTTGTGCACGTTTCACCAATAATAAAAACGTGTTACAGTCAATTACTGTAGCCCATTTGAATGTGAAGTGCTTTTTTTGACATGCTTTTATTTATTTTGACTTTGTTCTATATTTGAATGAATGTACATCAATTTGACATCAAATAAAGTTTCCAAAACAATGTTTTACACAAAGACGAAACTTGAAAGTTTACTCATTAACTACCTGTGACTGTTTTTGTTTTTATTTTTAAGGAACATCTTTTCTGTAATTTTATTTTGTTAAACAAATTCAGTTTAAATGCGAATAAACACATGTGCTTAAAAGCTCGTCTTACATCTTTCAGCTGCTAAAGATTTATTTCATGTCTAGATAAGTTTTGCAGAGATGTGAAGGTAAGCTAACTACAAAGTAATTTGAGTGACCGATGATGTTCAGACTGAACACTATCCCACCTCTGTGATCCAAGAATAGACCAGGCAGAAAGACTTGCACTGCTCTAAGATTAAGAGACCCTTCTGAGTCCACCCGGTCTGCTGCAGGGCAAGAAACGTTTTCTAGCATTTTATTCGCCGTGCTTATTAGAGCGCCAAGCAGTACGAAATCGGACCCTGATGTTTTGGTGTTTACGTCGTTAAAGGTCACGTGACTGTGAGAGCTGAGGCAGGGAAATGGAGAGCAGCTGACAGCACATGGACTAAAATGCTTCTATTTTTCCATTGTGCAGAGGTTGTTGGAATTCTTCAGCGGGCCTGGCTTACCTTATATGGAGGACCTGCATTTCATTTCTGAATTACAGTGAGGTGCAACTTTGATCCAGACAGCGCTCTGTCATTCAGATGAATAATCTCAGGCAATACGTTATGATACTTTTTGAGTGGGTAAGCTTTTGGCTGAAATGCATTCTTAGAAGGATTTTGGATGCTTTTCCAACAGTCAACAACTGGATAGCGTCCTCAGCTGTCACAGACAGGGCATTATGTCAAACAGACTCAGAGGAATGGAAGACTAATGAAGCGCTCCGCACATATCTCCTTGGAGATGGTGATGAAACCAAGGTTACAGTCCAAACCAGCCCACATGCCTTTCTTGTGAGTATTAAGCAAAGTGTGAGATTTCCAGTCATACTGGTTAACAAAAGGCCGTTTAAAAAACTTGGTTTAATAATTTATTTCAAAGGTGAACCTACAAAGACTTTCAGAGTGCAGTGAGTACTTCCGAGCTTTGTCCCAGTCCAGCATGAGAGAGACCTCTGAGAGCCTCATCCACATGGATCACGTGTCCTCTTCCATCTTCCGCAATCTGCTTGAGTTTTCCTTCAATAATAATTTCAAAGTTCCCCAAAATGAGTTGGGAGCACATATAAAGGTACAGCTTCATATATAAACCTCCTTGGCTAGTAATTCAAATTCCTAGGAGTGACATCATGATTTCTTATATTTCTCTTTCTGTCTCTGGAGGTAAGCAACTATCTTCTAGCAGATGCCTTCCTCTCAAAGTGCCTGTCAGTCCTGACAGATGAGCTCAGCCCATCTAACTGTTTGTCATACCTGAGTCTTGCTCATGAGATCTTTTGTGTGGAACTGAAGATGACAGTACTGACTTACTTGAGTAGAAACCTGCTGGAGCTCCCAGACATCATCAGGTAAGCAAAGTTTCAATTCCCCAATTTTAAATGTTTTTCTTTCACTAAAATCGATTTATACTTCAGGTGCCTGAATGAAGAGGAGAGGGAAGAAGCTGTCCACTTGAGGACTCG
Organism: Pundamilia nyererei; assembly: GCF_000239375.1. Lineage (NCBI taxonomy): Eukaryota > Metazoa > Chordata > Actinopteri > Cichliformes > Cichlidae > Pundamilia > Pundamilia nyererei. The sequence continues at coordinate 963,351 of NW_005187571.1, read as the reverse complement.
AGGAGACCGACACCTCTGCACCCTACGGAAAGAGAACCTGAGTTCTTGGAAGGATCCAGAAACAGAACATGCACGACACATATTCACCCTGCAAGGATCAGAGGACAGTGGAGATTGGTGTCCAGTTACAGAGCTTCCCTTTCGGGCTGATAAGTGGTGTATTACAACAGTGGTGCTTTACAACTACTTGTATGTCATAGGAGGTTACAGGGAGCGTATGAAGAGAGGCTGGGAGTTCAGCATGGCTTCCTTTCGATACAATCCCTTTACTCATACGTGGGTCACCACATCTCCTCTGATAAAAGTAAGCAGTCTCCCAGTTTGAGTCTCAAGCAGGTGGCCAGTCTGCCTGTTTTTCTTAGCCCCAGCGAATTCCTCTTGCCTTGTCTTTTTCCATCGTTTATATAACACTAATGAAAAGTGTCGCCATCTGTCATATCCACAGCACAGAAGGCACTTCAGTGCAGTGGCCTGTGAAGGCTGTATTTACGCAGTGGGAGGCTGGTACTTGGACTCTCTAGTAACTCCAGACTCCAGCACAGCTCTCTACACAGCTGTAGAGTGCTATGACCCATGGAAAGATAAGTGGAGGTTTGTTTCCTCTTTGTTAGTTCAAAACAGCTAACAGCTTTCTGCAGCACTTGATGCTTTCTAATTGTTTCTCTTCCAAAAAAAAAAGCTTCCTTTAGTTATTGGTATAATCTCTGCCTCAGGTTTGTGTCCTCATTGCCACTCACTGACTTCCAGTTCACCATGTCTTTGTCCCATGATGTTCCTCTTGCTACGACCCTTGGACAGTGTATCTATGTGCTGGGGAGCATCCAGAGGACTGGAGAGAAGTTGTTACTGCAGTACAACACAAAGAAAGGTGCATACATCTGGAAAAAAGCAACCAAGCTCAGCAAAAGAAACCTGGTTTTATTTCCAGCACAGAAAGCTCACTCTTATGTGTGCTGCTGTCTGGAAAATGCCTTCGGTATAGTTCACCGGCTCTAGATTTACATTTACAAGCTGTACACTGATTCATAAATGGTTCTTTTGAATTCTTTCTTTCTCTATTAGATGTATGGTCTGAACTGCTTCCCACCCTTACCAGAGCCAGCGTAGATCTCCCTACACTTTACTTCCTGGGGGCCACGGACAGGCTGCTTGTGATTGGTGGCAACAACTCAGAGAATGTGGTAACCTCGTTCTGTGCGGAGTCACAGAAATGGGGGCCGGTAAACAATCAACAAACCCACACTCATATTAGAAGAGCACTGGATTATCTGGATGCCTAAATAACATATTCATTCAAAGTAATTTTTCACTCCATTTAAATTGTTGATAATGCTCTTTTTCCCCCCCAGGTTTACAGCGCTGAGAAAGTGGCATTTGCAGGTCAGGGGACAGTGGCTGGTGATCAGATCCTGATGATGCCAAGTGTTGAGCACAACACTGTTGTTAGCATGGACCTCCAAACACTCTCCCTCAAAGCTTTCCCTCCTCTACCCATCTTCACTCGCTATGAAGCTACCTTTTATCTTCATTTCTAATGCTATGGTTAGCATCTTTGCACACATATGTTGTGTGCAGGTTCTTTTGGGCTGAATGTAGTTTGCAATAGCCCAAGTACTTCTAGATCACTTCCCAGTCCTTATGTTGTCCAGTGTTCATATTTCCTAAAATGTAAGACCAGTTTACCCCGCTATGTTGAATGTTTGATTTGTTTACATTAAAATAATGCAGTATATACAATGCAATACCTTTCTTGCCTTGATTAACACCTTCAAGTCCTACTAACCATCACCACCTTGCCATCACCAGTGTGTGAATGTGTGTGTGAATGGGTGGATGACTGGATATGTAAAGCGCTTTGGGGTCCTTAGGGACTAGTAAGGCGCTACATAAATACAGGCCATTTACCATTTACCATTTTAACCATTCTCATCGGTGTCAAATATAAAACTGGTATTACAGTGTTTTATTTATTTATTTATTGGTGCCATAGCAGAGATGTACTTCTAAGTAGGTGAAATGTCACATGGCTCTCTGTTACTTCTCAACACAGCGCTACAGCGGATTCAGTTACGTAGCCAGTTAGGCTCTGTCTCTGTTTGGTGTCTTGTTACAATGACATGAGAGAGAGAGAGAGAGAGAGAGAGAAACCGAGGATGGTGGTGGGGAGGTGTGTAAAGCACAGGAAAGGACAAACTTGACCACAACCTGACGAAAGCCACTCCAAGGGCACAGAGCACATAAGCCTGAGCTCAGAAGAAATTCATTGCCTCACTGACACAAACCAAAGTCATAGCTTTCCTTTGCTCCATTGGTTTAGGCTCACACTGCCCTAAAAAGGTAAAGTTATTTTTGCTCATTTCTGCATGTTTGCTTTTTTTTCTTCTTCTGATTGCTTCTAAGTGTAAAGCTAAAATTTTGCTTGGGCATTAAAATTGGAATATTATAAGAGGGTTTTCAATAATAGACAAAAATCTTTAGATATCTGCGAGATTTTGAAATTTTTCTATAATAACAAAGCTGCAGAGCTTTTCTAAATCTTAAATTATACCAGTAGGTTTGCACACATTTGCATGTTGTATTCTGTGTTTATATTTCCATGCCCGTCTGCGGATTGTACACATGCTCAGCCGGTGTACCACTATATCTGGCCACTGAACTTTGTCCCACTTGGTGACTGTTCAGTCATATGACATGGAAAAAGAAATACTAGACCTGCTGCCCCCAACCATTATATGGACTGCTATGGGAAGTCCTGATATTTTTGTTAAGAATTAAGGAAGGTCATCGTATTTCTCAGACAAAGACTGAACCCTTTCAACCTTCAGTGTATTTATTTTGCATTTAGACACCTGTTAAACTTCTGCCAGTGACCCACCTTATCACATTATGAGCAAACAGGACAAATAGAGCCGCTTTCTTTAAAACTGCCGTCAGTCACATCTGTGAAAGATTGTTGTTTTTTTCTTGAGGTTAACTGTGGTATGATCAGCCTATTTGTTTGTATAACAACAGTTAATGAAATACCCAATGTTTAGTCAAACCTGGGCATGGCCCAATGGGGAAAGAAATGAGGGAAATGATGAGGGAGTTCAGTGGCAAGTGCTGAAAATCAGTCTGTAAGTCTCTCAGTGACGACCTTTCAATGGACTAGTAATAAGTAGGCATGATTCAAAATTGGGATCTTTACAGATATAGCTTCTTTTTTCTGTGGAAAATAATTTAGAGTGTGTTATCACCATGAAGTCGTAAATCTCTGAAACCTTTAACAACCACTATTCAGATTTTCATTTTTTACCTGGCATCCAGTGGTTAAGACAGGTGCCGACACCCTCTAGGCCTGTGTGGGACTTTAAACAACAAAAGGTATGCATTTTGGACATTAAGATCTTGGTAGGACAAACATTTGTAGCTGTCATTTAAAAAGAAAACCAAAAAACCAAAACATTTTAGTGGATAAACTATTAGTTAAGGCATTACATCACCAGTAGGAGTATTTTACATTTTTTAAATAATTTTATGGTGTGGTTTTTGCTGATTTATTTATTTATTTTTTAAATTTTCCTTCTTTATTTTTCTTCTTTTATTATTTTTTTTAATTGTTTGGGAGTGTTTTACTTCCTACCAACGTCTCCCCAATAGCCCTGTAGAGGCTAAGCCTACGCTTGAAGCCGCTGAGGTGGTCGTTAACGGGGGTGACGCGATGTCACTGGTATGCATGAATTAAGTTCACAGTCCAATAAATCCAGC
>NW_005187571.1:934719-950652 GCF_000239375.1 Pundamilia nyererei | reverse complement strand
AAAAAAAAAATGTAATAAGTTCTCAATGCTGTTCATGTTAGCAGAACACAGAGATGGCTGAGGCACATCAGGCGGTAGGCTTCCAGTTCACTGTGCGCCCAGATGGTGTGGACTTTAAACTGAGCCAAGAAGTCATCAAAAATATCTACCTATCAGGAGTGACAGCATGGAAGAAGAAAGCCATTCAATTTAAGGTACAAAAACTGGCACTTAATATGGTAATATCCAAACTGAAAGGAGAGACCTTTTGTTACTAACCAATAGTGGTATTTTATATCCACAGAATGGTGTATTGGCAGGAGTCTACCCTGCCAGTCCATCCAGTTGGCTAATAGTTGTAATTGCCATGATGAGCTCTTTATATCTCCACATAGACCTGTCTCTGGGAATGATGGATGCCATCAAGGAAAACCTACCATATCGGTCAGTAATCCCACAAAGCCCAGTTTTGAAGTATTTCACTTGACCTTTAGACCTTACTGGGCAAGCGATGCGGTTATTTTGAGTCATTTATCTGTTTTTATGTCGTTATTGACAAAGGCGGTGTTTTGCATTTTCTGAGCAGAGACTGTATGTCAGTACAGACACGAGCAGTGCTGAGTGCCATCCTTTTTGCCACAGGACTGTGGCTGTTCCTCATCTACCTCCTGAGATACACTCTTAAAGCTCTTCTGTCCTATCATGGATGGATTTTTGAGTCCCATGGAAAAATGAGTACATCAACTAAAGTGTGGCTGGTATGTTCGTCTCACTTTCATTCATGGCATGACTCTTATTTCATTTGGGACTTTTTGGTTCTGTCATTAAAGAGAAGGGATCTTTACTGATTTTTTTCTTTTTCTGTTTGTTTTTTTGTTACCAGTGCCTAGTAAAGATGTTTTCTGGACGCAGACCCTTGCTCTACAGTTTCCAGGCCTCCTTACCCAGGCTTCCTGTGCCCAGTGTGGATGATACAATTCACAGGGTATGTAGTTACAGTAATGGATTTGCATGATCAGAAACACATATCTTATTTGTGCTCCCATAGTTTTCTAAAAACATAGAAACATGGTCTGGACATCATTACAAGTATGTGAGATTTTTATGCACAGAAGCTTTTAGTTATTGTTGTTCCATCAGTTCCTGAATCTAAACTCACACTGAACTCAATCTATACCAGCTGAAGTTCTTGTCAATAATTCAGTTGATATACAAAAACCTATTAGACTAACCAGGCACAGGTATAAAAATACTACCTATGCTGCTCCAGCAGCCTTCCTGCACCCTGGTCAAATTGTGTACAGTTTTTCAGTAGGTTTTTGGGAAGAACTTGGCACGTCCTCTTGCAGAAAAGCTGTCTTGGATGTCTTCCAGAGTTTCTGGTTATACCTTTCACCTGATATGTCAATGTTTTGTTAATTAAATTAAATTCAATTTTATTTATACAGCACCAAATCACACCAACAGTTGCCTCAAGGCACTTTATATTATAAGGTGGGGCCCTACAATAATACGTACAGAGAGAACCCCAACAATCAAATGACCCCCTGAGCAAGCACTTTTGCAACATTGGGAAGGAAAAACTCTGTTTTAACAGGAAGAAACCTCCGGCAGAACCATAGAGGGGCGGCCATCTGCTGCGACCAGTTGGGGAGAGAGAAGGAAGACAGGATAAAAGACATGCTGTGGAAGAGAGATAGAGATTAATAACAATTAATGATTCAATGTAGAGAAGTCTATTAACACATAGTGAGTGACAAATGTAACTGAAGAAGAAATACTCAGTGCATCATGGGAATCCCCCAGCAGCCTACACCTATTGCAGCATAACTAAGAGAGGATTCAGGACCACCCGACCCAGCCCTAACTATATGCTTTAGCAAAAAGGAAAGTTTTAAGCTTAATCTTAAAAGTAAAGGTAGTGTCTGTCTCCCGAATCCAAACTGAAAGCTGGTTCAACAGAGGGAGGGGCCTGAAAACTGAAGGCCCCCATTCTACTTTTAAATACTTTAGGAACAACAAGTAGTCCGATAGCAAAGTGCTCTAATGGGTTGATATGGTACTATAAGGTCATTAAGATAAGATGGGGCCTGATTATTTAAGACCTTGTATGTGAGGAGCAGGATTTTGAATTCAATTCTGGATTTAACAGGAAGCCAATGAAGGGAAGCCAAAAGAGGAGAAATATGCTCTCTCTTTCTAGTCCCTGTCAGTCTTGCTGCAGCATTTTGGATTAATTGAAGGCTTTTCAGGGAGTTTTTAGGACTTCCTGATAGTAAAAAGTAGTCCAGCCTAGGAGTAATAAATGCATGAACTAGTTTTTCTGCATCACTCTGAGACAGGATATTTCTAATTTTAGAGATGTTGGGCAAATAGAAGACATTTTATTACGTGACGTCTGCTTCTATGTAACACTACTCCCTGCGTATGATATTCTTTTCACAGTACCTTGAGTCAGTTCGACCTCTGCTGGACAATGAGCAGTACAATAAAATGGAGCTTTTGGCCAGTGATTTTAAAGAAAACAAAGCAGCTCAACTGCAGAGATGCCTAATCTTAAAATCATGGTGGGCAACAAATTATGTGAGTAGTGTTTTCTGTCTAACATGCTACTGAAATTGTCTTGAATTGTAATGATAGACAATAAAAACCTGTAATTTTCTCCAGGTAAGTGACTGGTGGGAGGAGTACATTTACCTCAGGGGCAGGAGTCCTATCATGGTCAACAGTAACTTCTATATAATGGTATGTAAAACTGTCAGTACATCAGTTGAGCGTTTTTTCATTTTTATGTTAGTAATGGGAATGAGGTAATAATTTATTTTAAACAATTTAAACACGTCATCTTTAACTTTTCAAATAAATGTGTCTGTTATCTGTGTTTGTTCTCTGTTTTGTGTTGTCACTTTGTTGTGTTTGGTCATTCCATTTATTGTGTGAAGGACCTCTTGTACGTGACCCCAACACACCGTCAGGCTGCAAGAGCAGGAAATGTGGTACATGCCATGTTGCAATACAGACGCAAACTGGAACGTGGTGAACTTGCACCGGTATAGCTTGCCATTACAATTACTCTTTTCTCTCGTTTTATTGCAAGGTTAAACTCTGTGTTGACTTCTATTTAACTTTTTCTGCTCAGCTGAGGGCTTTGGGGACTGTTCCTATGTGTTCTACTCAGATGGAGAGGATGTTTAACACCACTCGCATTCCTGGCATTGAAACAGGTGAGCAAATGTTTAGATCTGTACTGAATTAGTGCTCAATCATCAGTCACAGATAAGATACTTCCCATTGTCCAGTATGCAGCACTAGTGGGTACATCTCTATTAATGATTTCACAGCAAATAGGTTCCATCACTCTGTAAAGCTACTGGGACATATCTTTGATGCTGTGCTTTCAGTAAGTCACTGTGTGTAACTTAAATTAAATCGAATTTTTTACTGGCTTAACAATCTTTACAGATTTTGTGCAGCACCTGACTGATCGGAAACACCTGGTTGTCTTCCACAAGGGTCGGTTCTTCCAGGTGTGGCTTTACACTGGAGGCCGTCACCTTTTGCCCAGTGAACTTGAAACACAGTTTCAAAGGATTCTCAATGATACATCAGAACCTCAACCAGGAGAGCTCAAACTAGCTGCCCTGACAGCAGGATACAGGTATATACAAACAAAAAACACCTTAAAAAAGCAGGTAAGCAGGTTAAATGTTCAAACACTTTCAGCAGAAAAGGGAAACAGTCTCACTCTCACCCTTAGGGTTCCATGGGCTCAGGCTCGGATAAAATATTTTAGCCAGGGCATAAACAAAGTATCCCTGGATGCAATCGAGTCAGCTGCCTTCTTCCTGACACTGGATGATGAGCCGCAGGGTTACGATCCTGCAAAGACCAACTCACTTGATAGCTACGCCAAGTCCCTGCTGCATGGAAAATGTTATGACAGGTAGGCAAAGAAGACCAAGCCTTTTATTGACTTTGACCAAACTGATTCCCTAAAAGAAGTTGGGGTTTTTCTTGCAGGTGGTTTGACAAATCTTTTACATTGATCTCTTATCCAAATGGAAAAATGGGTGTAAATGTTGAACATTCTTGGGCTGATGCACCAATTGTAGGACACATGTGGGAGGTAGGAAAAGTGTTCTGAAAATATCCTAAAATAATGATTCAAAGAATGCAAATTTTCTTCAGCTGCATTTTTTTTTCTTTTTAGTATATTCTAGCAACAGACTGCTTCCATCTTGGATACACTGAGGAGGGACATTGTAAAGGGGATGTGAACAAAAACCTGCCTCATCCCACTCGACTACAATGGCAGATTCCAAATGAGGTATAGAAAAATTTGTATTTATTTCTTATATCCAGTATTGTTTTTAGTTTTTTCTTTTAATTTAATGGTGTTTTAGATCTGTACACAAACTAATTAGGATATTCTTTTACCCTCTCTAAGTGCCAAAATGTCATTGAAACGTCATACCTCTCAGCCAAGCAGATAGCTGATGATGTGGACTTCCATGGCTATCTGTTTGCTGAGTTTGGAAAAGGCCTGATCAAGAAGTGCAGAACAAGCCCTGATGCCTTTATTCAGCTGGCCTTGCAGCTGGCCCAGTTTAGGGTAGGCCTGCCATAGTTCATAGAATCACTGACATTTCTTTAAATGTATCTACAACCATCAACTAATAGATAACTCTTTGCTTTATAGGACCAGCGTGTGTTCTGTCTGACGTACGAATCATCGATGACACGTATGTTCAGAGATGGGCGGACAGAGACAGTGCGCTCCTGCACTTCTGAGGCGGTTGCATTCGTCAGAGCCATGGAGGACGCTGGTGCGACGGTAGGCAAAACAAATAACCATGTCCACAACAAATAAAAAGGTCATATCATTCAGCTGCTCGACAGGTGTGTATAAAGAGAATCACAGGTCAAAGGCATTTTAATGGAGAAGTTTTTAATAAAAATAGACAACAACTTTGGACTTAATGTGGTTTATAATGTTTATCTTGTAGTCACGGGACGTTCATGTATCAGTTTTAGATTTTCCGATGGGTCACATTGTTAAAGAACATGTTGTTCTACTAAGACCATGGTGACCAAGACCTAGAGGTAATGTGTGTCAGTGCCCTGGACTTTAAGCTCTTGGATGTTCTGACAGGGTCAAGCTGGTACTTTCCTTCATTGATAAAGAAATCTAAAAATTATTTAAATGCAGTTTTTATTTATTTATTTAGAAATATTAGAAACTACATTGCCTGTTGTTTATGTTGTCAGAATGCCCAGAGACTTGCCCTGTTTCGGAAAGCAGCAGAAAAGCACCAAAACATGTATCGTCTGGCCATGACTGGTTCTGGGATCGATCGTCACCTTTTCTGTCTCTATATAGTATCTAAATACCTTGGTGTTGACTCACCATTTCTTACTAAGGTTAGCTCTATTATCTATCATGTGTTTTTAATGTGTTTTTGTTGTATAATGCTCTTTTCCAAACTAAATTCACTGTCTTTGCGTAATGCTTAAAGGTGCTTTCGGAGCCCTGGAAGTTGTCCACCAGCCAGACTCCACAGCAGCAGCTCAATTTAGTTGACATCAACAAGTTCCCGAAATATGTGTGTGGTGGGGGTGGATTTGGCCCTGTGAGTTAATTTGATGCAATATGAACATGTGCAAAAAGTTACAGTCATAGCTTTCTTACCTGCTGGCCTGATCAAGGAGGGCTATGTGAAATGTAACAGCGTCTCTTTGTTATTTTTTTTAGGTAGCTGACGATGGTTACGGTGTGTCTTATATCATTGTTGGGGAAAACCTCATCACATTCCACATCTCCAGCAAGTTCTCCAGTCCTGACACAGTAAGACAGAAAAAAGAGCACTGCATACTATAGATCCAACTCTTCCTGTTTTTATCTCTTGCTCTGATTGCTCCTTCTCTGTCTGACCTGCAGGACTCATATCGTTTTGGTCAGCATATTCAAAAGGCCATGCTTGACATCCAAGCTCTCTTCAAGTCTGAAAATGATAAGACAGCACAGAATGCAAAGTATGTCCATCTGGAAAATGGGAAAAAGCACATATAACAGAGAGTGTGGCAGGGTATGTTGGATTTGGAGCACATACAACCTGTGACTCAGTCTTCATTCATAAAAATAAAACAAGGCTCTGGTGACAGGTTGGGCTGCTGTGGTGAGTCACGGCACAGGAGCTTGGCATTCCTCTCAGACAAAAACAATATTTATTACACATCTATGTTTTTCCTGTTTATATTCGGGGATAAAGAAATGTATTTCTTTTTACACAATAGTTCCTCACATACACATACCACCCTCACTGTATATAAATCCAATGTAATGTAAATAAAGCTACAATATGTATTTATTCATGATCTTATGAAAGCTGTAAATATATCTGCCAAAAGAATGTGCTCTTGTATTTGCAGATCTAAATTATTTGTTACGTGCCTGTATTTAAGAATTTTCTGTTGATTTTAAGGCGGCTGTCATTAGTGATTAAAAATATAACACACTAAATGCAACTAATGCATAACTAGTGCAGTCATCATCAGTGATTTCTGTGGCACTGCTGTGGAAGATTGGAAAATTCAGTTTGAAATGATTACATCAGCTGTGTGTGTGTATAGATAGACAAATATATGACATAGTGTAGGGACTGAAAGAGGCATGACAGAGCAGCAATGCACTGACAGGTCTTAGTGAGAGCTGTGGGAAATTTGCTGTCAAAATTAGGAGCTTGTGTTCAGGAGAGTGAATTGTCTCCTTAAACTCTTGTGCAAGCATTGCTCCATGAATACAAATCAATAGAAAATAGTTCATCATACTGGTAAATTTGTGGATGACATACAGTATTGTGCAAAAGTCTTAAACCAGCCCTAATTTCTTTATATTTGGCTTCCAAGGACCCAGGTGTATTTGTAATTACTTTAAGTAGTCTTGAGCTCCGAAAGATTTCTGAAGATCATTCAAAGTTTTTCTCTGGACACTGGCTGCTTTTTCACTATGTTTCTGTACAGACTAGTCTTTGTTTTGGGTTTTTTTTTTTTTTTTGGGGGGGGGGTGTTAAGCGACATAAAACTGACATATGATTCATTCAAGCATAAGAAGACGCCTAAGTCGAGCCGTGAACCAGTGTTGTGTAAACATGCAACAGAAAAGTTAGCAAAGTACTAATATTAAGTCATATTAAAGCATTTTGTTAATAACATTTTGTTGCAAAAACATGCAATTTTTTCCCATTACTGTATGTAAATCTACAAGAATTGCCCAAGAAAACACAGTTTGACAGGAATAAAGTATAAAAACTATCCAAAGCAGATAAAGCCTATCTGAAGTTCATGTCTTTATTGTATAAAAGAATTGGTGGGCAGGCACTACCACTCATGAATTGGTCTCCCCAGTGTCCAGATCTCAGCATTATTGAAGCAGTGTAGGAACAGAATGCAGTCAACATCTAAAGAAGAGATTTGAATGTCCTTTAAGAAGCTTGGAAAAGTATTCCTGAAGACTACTTAAAGGAATTACAACAAACTTTAAGAGAGTTCATGCTGTGTTGAAGAATAAAAGTGATCATACCAAATGTTGACTTTCAAACTTGTTACATTTGTATAAACTCTATTTCTGTCTCGTTTACTGTATTCAGATTAATTCTTGAACGTTTCAATAACTCGCTGCAGCTATTTCACAATTTCTTTGCAAAATATGAAGAAATGAATAGTGACTCAAGATTTTTGCACAGTTTTGTATTCCTATTCATTACAGAATAAAATGAGTACTTGTGCTTTTAAATACATTGACGACAGACACAGAAAAACTTTTTTTTTTTTTATTAGAGAAGTTTATTTTAAGAGGTGGCAAGGGGGATTTTGACATGTTCCTGAAGTTTTACAGAGAGCTTCCCGATTTATCCCTGCTATCTGACCTTTGACCAGCTGGAAGCTTCACTGTAAATCAGCGTTCTTGCCGTACATACTCTGGCAATGATGAGGTGAAAAAAAAAAAAAAAAGATCCTGTACTTGTGGACTAACAATGAAGTTTTAGGCAGTTTTTCATATAACATTCCGATTTTGTATTATGTTAAACATGACATAATGAGAATGCAGATGGTTTACAGTTTATCTCCTGAGGGTTCTGCAGATATTAATGTATCTATGACCACACGATGATGTATAACAATAAGAAACCACTTTAGAGAAGTATCTGTTTTTTATAAAACTTTAGTTCAAAATTGTAACTACACTGTAACTACATGGCCAATTTGATTTAGTTTATCCACACAAGTGAGACCAAATTTCAAATAGATGATGGTTTATTAGTTTATGCAGGGACAATACAAAAAGTCAAAGTAATAAAAAACAAGCCATTCTGGTCGCACTTATTTTCTTTCAAGGCATCAGTTACAACAATGAACTAAAACTCAGCTGTATAACTGTACAACAAAGTAAATGAACAATAAACAAAAACGCCACCATGGTTTGATGAGAGCAGTTTTAAGAGAGCCAAAGAGGCAACCGACTCCAGACTTCCTAATGATTCAAAATGAATCAGCAGTATCAGATTATCTCCTATCAGAAGCTGTCAAGCACACTGAACATAACAGAGTACAATAGACAACAAAAGCAAGTGGATTTTAAGAATGCTCTATTTCTTACCAATTTTTATCGCGGGGATACTGCAGGTGGAGTCCACTGGGTAGTGATGTGCCCCCACGGGGCCACTGTGTGGAGCTGTTTTCATGTTGATGGCACGCCAACCCAGTCTTTTCTGTGTACATACTATTTGTGTATATATTTCAACACTCTAGGATGGTTCTGTAGTTTATGTGTCTAAAATCACTCAGAGCTTTTGGGGTCCGGTCTGTGATGCAACAGAGGAGGTTTAAGAAGTTGCACCAGGTGTTGGATTGACATTCTGTGTGGCCGCCTGTGGTGCCACCTCTATGATTCGTGGTTTGTCAATGATGCGAGCAGTGCGGTTTCCTTTCTCTACAATCCCGATGATCCATGCTTGATGACCTTCTCCGTATTTTGGGGATTTGATCTCGGCACAGAAGCGGGCAGCTTGTTCTCGAGGTAAACAAATAAGCAGGCCTCCTAGAAATGAAAGGAGATGTTGTCAGACAAGTGACTTAAATGAAGATTTAAGTCTAATTAAATCACTCATTTTTAGAATATGACACTGTTAGGGAGTACTCGGCCTTCTTACAGATAACTCTAAAGGCATTTTTATACATGAACAAATTCACAAGGTCCAAATTTGCCATTTCTTGCATGTAGCACACAGCTGGAGATTATCGGTGCCTGAGGTGTTCTCACTATTGGAAATACTGCCTGCAGGTAGTATGACATCCACTGGCTTTCTGCAAATTCTCCATGATGTGCACCACTCCCACATGGGCCCAACTGGATATAACAGACTTTTTTTTAAAAACAAAAAAAACACAGCTCTAATGCATAAAGTGCATGTGTGAAAACAGATTTGATATCAATTCTGCTGCAGATTGTTGATCACAGCATGAAACATTAAGCAGATAAACTAATCACACAGATAGATCTTTTAACTGATGCGCTCAAGTTCCTGTAGATTATTTAACAACTTCTTCGGCTTCTGTAACATCTCCACATAGTTAAGCAAAGACACTTATGTGACTGTAGATGCGCGCCTTCATCAAACTGCCTCAATTACACACGCTTGCCATCTTCCAACACTGTCTTGAAGAAATTAATGGCCTATAAAGTCTGATATGCTTAAAAGATAAATCAGAAGGACAGCTGAACCTCGGCCAAATTTCAACCTTTAATAGTTACAATCTCAGGACTTTCAATCAGACAAAACATCAAAATGTAAAATTTTTATAACATGTCTTGCTTCTCTCCCCGAACATCAACCAATTATGGTCTGTTATTATTGCTGCTTTACTTATTTAGCTACCTAATTGTTAGGAGATTAAACTCTCAATTCACATCCCCAAACAATTTTTCCCCAAAGAGAAAGAAGCTGATTAATAATAACAGAACCACAGTCTTTTGTAAAATCAGTTACAGTGAGAAGTGGCTTTACCTTACTGATGGCACATAAAATTCAGTTGAGCTGCCTCTAGTTACACTTTTTCATTTTCTAAGATCTTTTTCCAGAACTTACTGCATTCCTCAATGCATTCCTTGGTAAAATCTCAATGTCTTGAAAACATTAAAATACACACGCACACACCTGATGTTTCAGGACAGGTGCCATGCATGAGCCCGAACATGTTCCCACAGGCTTTAGACACGGCGGCCATCTTGGCGAGCACTGGGAGGTTGTGGATGACAAAAGACACCTCACTTCGCTGTTGTCGTGCCAACGTCTGAGCGTGGCCGAGGATGCCAAACCCTGTGATATCGGTCGCTGCGTGAGCATTGAACGTGTGCATGAGACCCGCAGCTGCAAGCAAAAGACAGTAAGAAAGGCATCATGATGATCAATTTGTTTATTGCCAAAAATCTGCAAACACTCAAGTAATCTGGATGCAATAATGTCAACTAGTAATATAATAGAATCTAATGGGTAATAATACTCATTACATTCTTACTAACAAATAATTACTAGAGAAAACAAAGTCATTAGAACCACATTCTCGGTAATGCTATTGTTAAAATGTAACCGAGAATAATCAAAAGTTTAGGCAGGCAGAAAAGGTCACATGCTCTTAATGGTCTTGCCTGTCCTGTTGAGCCGAGCCATATTCATCATGGCTTCATGGTAGGCCAGCTCTACGTCCTCCTGCGTCACCACCAGCTTGATCTTGTTCCATTTTTCAGGCTTTTCAGAGACACAAAGAAAGCATAAATAGGCAGTGATGTTACTGGTTATTATTAAACAACAGGTTTTTAACAAAATTATTCAGAAACGAGTTGGCAGACTTACAATATCTAGCCACTGATGCACTGCAACTGCCACTTGTGTTCCAAGTGGTTTGGTCAACACCAACACATCTCCTGGCACTGCATTGTCTGGCCTGAAAAACGTCAGACACAGCATCGTCAAGCTTGTTTTAAGGCACCCAAGGAAGCAAAAAACAGCAAAATATGCAGCAGGAACTCATTCCTACATGATAAACTCATTGGGCTGGCAAACTGTTGTTGCAACTCCTCCCATCACTACCCAGGGGTTGAGCACCGTCTGACCTCCTGTTACAGACGTCCCTGCCTCCTCTGATGCATCTTTGAATCCCTGGATGATCAGTGGCATGACTTTGTCTCTCTCCTGTAAACACAGAAGAATGTCAGAGTCGAGGCTCGGGACATTTTAAATGCACTGATGATAATAAGAGATGTCCCAAACTAATATGATTCCAGTACTAGGGCTATTGCATGAAATTACCCGTCACTTTATTACGTACACCTGTTCCACTGCTCATTGATGCAAATCGCATGATTGCAACTCAATGCATTTAAGCATGGAGGCACAGTCAAGACAACCTGCTGAAGTTCAAACTGAACATCAGAATGGGCTGATTTAAGATAAAAGCTGATTTAAGTAACTTTGAACATAACATGGGTGCTAGTGGTCTGAGCGTTTCAGAAGCCGCTGATCTACTGGGATTTTCCTTTGTAACCATCTCTAGGGTGTACAGAAAATGGTCCAAAAAAGAGAAACTATCCAGCAAATACTGGATGTCAGGCATGTTAGAAGAAACGCCAGACCATTACAAGCCGATAGGAAGACAACAGTAACTCTAATAACCACTTGTTACTACCAAGGTCTGCAGACACATCCCTGAAGACACAGCACATCAAACCTGAAGGCATCTACACACCAGAGCACCTGAAGACCACACAGGAAATTGAGGCTACAGTTACACAAATTCACCAAAACAGGGCAATAGAAGGCTGGAAAAATGTTGCCTTGTCTGATGGGTCTCAATTTGTGGTGCCACACTCGGAAGATAAAAGGTCAAAATTTGGATGGATTTTTGGATGTGCATCCAACAAATCTGCAGCAACTGTGTGAAGCCATCATGTCAATATAGACCAAAATCTCCAAAGAAATTATTTCAGCACTTTGGTGAATCTCAAAGAATTAAAACATTTGCGAAGCCAAAAGGATGTCTAACCCGGTACTAGTAAAGTGTCCAGCAAGTGTAGCTTTACTTAAGCAAGATGTGTCTTACTTTCTCTGACATTTTGTTGCTGACTCCCAGAAGCATCAACATGTTGTCACACTCAGTAACTCCCATGGCGTACAGGTCACTTAGAACATTGGCACAAGCAATTCTTCCCTATAGAAAAGAGACCATGAAAATTCATCACATACAGGTTTGGTATGCAAAGTAATTTAATGAAAGAAAACCAGAAAAGTAATGCTAATGAAGAAGGGAAGGTCCTTACCATCATGTAAGGGTCATCCACAATGGGATAGATGTAGTCTGTTGTCTGGACAAGAGAAAGGCCACCATGCCGGAGGGGGATCACACACGTGTCCATGCCAATGCCTTCATAAAGAATATCTCTCTTAATGTAATATTTTAGAGTGTCTGCACTTGTGACCTGTGAACTGTGACCATGTATTTGCTGCTATGCTTAAAAAAAGAAGGGGTGGGGGAGAGATAGCATTGCTATTAATGTGCTATATGATTTTAAGAATTACCTAATCGAGGCATAACCGCCCCCAGGAACTGTTCATCCTCTTGATAGTGGTTCTCTTGCAGGGTTTCTAGCAGCTTCTGTAACACATCTTGGGGGACCTGTGATTAGAGAAAATGACCACAATTTTGATGTATTATTTCCTCACTAATCTGTGTAAAGAAAATAACACATTCAAGGCAGATTTTTTTGTAGACAGCTAACCTTGCAGCCTGTGCCTTTGAGCTCAGCAAACCGTGTGAGCCTGAAGTTCTTGTCCAGCTCATAGCTTTCAGGGTTAAAAGACTCCCTCACAGACATGTCTGAAGAAGCTCTGGGTCCGCACCACTAGAACCACATCAATGACTATGAAAAATAAATACAACTGGTGATTAGAGACAGTGTCTGGGTGTCTCAAGAAAATAAATGCAAATGTTGAGCAAAAGAGATGCTGGTTGGCATCTCTTTTGCTGCAATGATAGAAATCTTGTCCCAGAGCTCTGTTGACAAAATATTAGGAACACCTAAGTACATTAGAAGTTACTACTATAAACACGACTCAAAGATCAGTGTGATATTATTAATGCAGGCGTGTTGTATTTTGTGATTGAAACAAGTTTACAAATAAATAATAAAAAACTGCATGGCGATTTTAATGCACAGTTGTTATTAAATGTTTTTAATTTGTTAAATACTAGTTTTGATAATTATTGTATTCTTTTTTTAAGGCAACGGGGTGTCGGATACCTTTAAATTGAAATGCACAATAATGAATGTGGCATCACCTAAAAGCCCCCCCCTCCCCCCATACTCTCCAATCACTGAAAATATAATAAACTTTTGTGTTCCCAAAAATAAGCTCCACAAAGTTGATAAAACTGAAACGCCGTGCAAGTTGGTTGTTCCTTATAATCTCGGATTTTAACATAAACCGGCGTGAGCTGATGAAGGGGCCGTTACTGGTATAGTGGGGTAGTGTTCAAGACAAGCAATGATCCCAAGTTCATTCAACCCTTGGGCACAGGCTAACAATAAAAGTAATGATGTGTGAGTGATTCCGTGTGATGTGAGCGGCATAACACGCTGTCGGCAGCTCAGCTTTAAGACACGTGCGTTGATAATGACAGCTACACCCTCTACGTCTGTTTGTTTTGCTGAAAATGCAGTTTTGGCTACTGCTGCTAGCTCTTGCTAGCAAACGCTGCTCCATGCAGCAGCCGTTGAACAGCTCCGTGTAACAAAGAGCCGATGAGCAACCCACTTCAAGAGCTGCTGCACATCTAAAAACAGATAAGACGCACACTGCGACCTAAACGTGACGCGTAGCGTTGAGTCGCAGTGTCAGCTCGTAGCACATGTACGTTAAAAAGTTGCCGTAGAGCGCCGAATAAAAATGTCGGCGGCGGAAAAAATTAACCCTTTCCTGTCCCTCGCCATGCGATGTGTGCAACATTAGCGTCAACACGAATAAAACCGCGCTGCACCTGCTACGTGTGCAAACTTTGTAACGCTGCGGTGCAATAGAAGTGTTTACAACTGCTCTAGATGTGATTTTAGGACCAAAGCGGAGGTATATTCTTGCAACATTTCCCCTTTAATTGCTCTGACCATTTTATCCTTACCAGCTTCACGTTAGCGGCGGATCCCGACAGAAGAGCGGGGAAGGCACCAGCATGCACCGGGGCTACAAACGGCTGTCCTGCGAGAAAGCCTGACGAAAAGTGACACATATTTGACTTCTAACATTGGTCTAAGCGAATAAAACTGTAGAAGTATCGTGAGTAATTAAGCATATTGTGTTTTTAAAAAATGTATCCAACCTCTGCTCACCTTTATAAAAATGCGTGAATTAGAATGCAAGAAGGAAACTAACCAGATCTCAAAGGGTCCTCCTTCTGCACACTGGCGGCTTCAACATCCCCTTTAATGAGCTGTGAAGTCTGGCAACAAAATCTCAACAATGGAGTGTACCTTTAATTTACTGTTTCCCTCCAAGTGCGACTACAGCAACACAACATTGCCTGGCTCGAAGTTACCCTAATAAAAGATAAAATAACTTTTATTTTATCATTTTTAGCTTGTGTTTTGATAACAATTAGCCTAAATTTGAAACTTTTCTTTTAACATATTTGAGTGCTTTGTTTTGTTAATTATACTTTACACAATATAAAAAAAACACACGAACAGCAACTTTGAATAAAGTAGATTTAATGGTGGGATCAACCTTATTTTTTAAATATATGTACAGTTAGCAAAAATGAAAGGAAAATACATAATGTCATCACAATATTGACACCAACTGCAGTGGTATGCATAGCCTAAAAATCTAATAAAGAAAAAAAAACATTTATAGTGTGCGATATATTTTTATATTTTCACCAAATGTAGACTGCAAACCTATTGTTAATTTGCAAATTTTTTTAATGAATTAAAATTTGCCCCAAAAAGAAATACATCGGACCATGTTTACAAGATGTTTGCATTTGGATGTAATGTCTGGATATAAGGTGGATGCTGCACTGCACATTAAACCCACTAAAGTTACTTGAAAGGCACAATTCACAATGAACAGCTTCCCGTGAAGTTTAGTTTTTGCTAAATAAATGAACGCAATAGTGTTATAGTACTTAGTCTCATTTGAGATGTTTGATCTTTATTTCATTGCATGGAAATAAAACAAGTTAGCTTTTAAGGCTGTTGTCTTTTATGTAAACAGTAAGTGACCGATTTTATTACCTAACCGCTATATAGTTCAGTGTTTATTTTCACAAAATTCCAAATCTCAGCATTTAAATGGGGCCCCAATGAAAAGCCTTTTGGAACACAAATGCTACATTGGGATTCTTGTTTGGTCCTATTTTATGTCTCTTTACATTCATAGCACATAGCAGTTAACAGCTGCAAATAGTGGCAAAATGCACCAATTCAGAGAAATAATGAAGACAAGACTCTACTGTAAGGCCATCGTGGCAGCCATTGGATTAACCAGTTGTGTTCGCTGCTATCCTCTCTTCACTTGCAGCCTGTTTATTATCACAGCCTTTAAAAGAAGGAAGAAAATATTGTCAAAATGATATATATATATATTATCACCAAAAAGATATCTTAATGAATGAACATGGCAACAAAATAAAATGCTATTGTGACAATGAGGGTGAAATATAGAGGTGAAAGAGTGGATATGCGGCATGGTGTGAGGATAATTAGCTGACATTTTGGAAAGCTGCATGAAAATGTCAAAAGTCACTGTGACAGCATGACAAAGACCGATGAGCCAATGAGAGAGCTGGCAACACCAGCTTGTGTGTGTGTGTGTGTGTGTGTGTGTGTGTGTGTGTGTGTGTGTG
>NW_005187571.1:915464-934699 GCF_000239375.1 Pundamilia nyererei | reverse complement strand
TGTGTGTGTGTGTGTGTGTGTGTGTGTGTGTGTGTGTGTGTGTGTGTGTGTGTGTGTGTGTGTGTGTGTGTGTGTGTGCTGTGACAATGATGTGGGGAGAGGTAAAGCCATTGTGTACTCAGAGGGGGGCTGATGGAAAGATTTTGTAAGATGGAGGGCTGACATGAAGGGAACCAGTAACCAGAAAATGGTCAAAACAGACAACTGAATTAATGTATCGGTCTGTGTGTGTGCCCACGTGTGGCAGACACCCATAAGTGTAAAAATCATAATAACGAGTTTAATACTTGTGGATGGTCCATTTGAGATGTCTTCTGCTTCTACGGCATCTGAAGAGCCAAAGACAACATAGATTGACAGACGGCCTTTTCTTTAGCCTTGAAACGAGCTGCCTTACAAGTATTGTAAAAGGAATGGGCTTCCTCTAGCACCTTAATCAAGGGAAAATATTAAAATGGTTTAAATGATTTAGCAGCAGAACCTCTTTTCAGCCTCCTCCTTGCAAGTTTGATCTGATCTTGAAGGATCTGAACCCAGTCTCGTGGCCCAGGCAACTTCTCTATTTTGTGTTCAGTGCAGTATTTCTCTGTAAAAACTGGACACACACCATAGTTACATTAACGTTTGTTCAGAAATGTAGTTACACTTTAGTTTGTCTTTCTCTGCCTTACCTTTAATGGCACCCACAATGTTCTGGTCCAAGCCCTTACGGTTATCATTTAGCCCTCTCTTCCTTTTGCCATTTGGCAAGGAGTTAGCCAGCGTGGCGTCATCAAAGAAGGCACACACCTAAACACACAGCAGAGCTCTTGACCAAGCAGCATTTTTGTTCTTTGTTCACATTTCACACGATTATAATATAATCAGAACGACAGAGAAAACGCTTTTAAAAATCATAGACGTGCACCAGTTTCCGGAACAGCAGGCTGCCTGAGCGTGTATAGTTGACCAGAATGGAGTCTAGCTGGGCCTTAGAAATAAACACGTCATAATCCTCTGCAAGACGCACCTCAGACTGTGAAGGAGTCAAGCAACACAGAGTGTTAATTGTAAAGCATTAAATAAATGTCACCAGTTGAAATATGAGTTTTTAGAAAGAAAAAGCGAGAAGACGTTATCTTCATTTCTAGCATTAGCTCAAATCATAGATGTGCTGTAAAATAAACCGCAAGGATGTTTGCACAAAGGTTTATGTCTCATTAGGCAAAAAACAAGGAAAAATCAAGGTACTTAAACTTCTTTTTAGATATGGAGCTTCACAAAAGAAGCAACGTTTAGGCTGCAAATTATTTTTACATGCAAATACACATACACGTTCAAATTCATAAGACAGGTGCAGTGCACCTGAATCAAATTGAGCGTGCAAATGAGGCTTGGTAAGCACACGTTGCTGCATACGTACATCCACACTAACGTGAAGATTACCTCTAATGCTTGTGATTCCCGTAGTTGGTTCAGGAGAGGAGATGTGTTGTTGACCGTCACTGGGTTGGTCTGAGGTGGTGGCACAGGAATGTCAGAGGAGATGGGATGATTGTTGGTTGTAGATGAGTCTTGTTTCTCACATTCTCGCTTCTTTACAGATTCCACAGGTGCAGCTTTTAGCAGTGATGCATCCAGAGGAGCAAGACCAGCTCTTCTGGTGCTAAACACAGATAGCGGAGCCATCCTATAGATTGGCCTCCTCTTTCGAGGCCTGTGGCGAGGACTGGGTCCTGCACCTAGGCGAGGTTGAGACGGCGATGCCGCCCTTTCCTGCTTTTCTAAAGATGCTATTAAAAGGCAGAAAAACATTATATTGTGTTTATCTCTTTATTTTAGAGTGTGTATTTGTGTTCATTTACTAACCTTTTTGATTCTGCATCAACCTCCTCATGCCACGTAGTTCCTGCAGAATAGCCTGCAAGGTGCCCTTACAGTTACACATACAGCAGGGGGTTTCTGGCATAGTAGGAGGAACTACATCTGCTGGGAAATGAGGGATGCATTTGTTAGCGCTTGTTCACTCTAACATATGCACACAAGTGCAAACATGCTTTAATGTAACAACAAAGGTGTAAGCCATTGCTGGTGTTCATCACTCAATATTTAATGAAATTCACTATTCTTCAAATAACTTAAAATTTGTTTAGTAGTTTTCTCCTTTCAAACATGCACCGATATCCTACCATTAGTTTCATTCACTTTGATTAAACCCTTTGTGCTGTTGAGAATCCTGAGGGCTCTGGAGCGTGTGCTGTACTGGCTGCAGCCTGGGCTGTTTGGGACTGGGATGGATATGGATGAAGGTGAAGGCCCTGGATCCTCTGCAGAGTTCCAGCTGTTGCTCTGGTGGTCCTCTGACACCAGAGATAAAAGTTCAGGCTGATTTATCCAGTTCAGAGGCTTTTCCTGGGGCTCCTTTGTTAAGCTATCCTGCTCTGTACCAGCACGCTGGTATACTCTGCTGGTCTTATCGCTCAGAAGCCTCATCATTCCTGTGATTTGCCTTTTGATCTCCATGCCCTCATCCTCCAGCCAAGCTACATTAAGAGAGAATGGTGCTCATGTAATTACTGATATTTTGTATGACATATAATCAAAATTCATTCTCTGAATGGCACATACCATCAGGCATAGCACCATCCTTTGGCTCCCCATTGGCATCTTTGGAGCTGGAGTTAATCACATATGAAGGCTCTAAATCTGCAAAGAAAAAAAACTGAATAGTTTCGTTATGAAGCACAGCTGTAAAGAAACGCAACAAAACCTTGGTGACAGATGTCACAGGATGATATTGCGGCCTTTTGCCTTGTAAGGTTGAAGCTTGTGCGGGCTAATGAGCTGTGATGCCTACCAAAGCAGAACCCTCCACCTCACCCCCACCCCATCCCATGCAAAAACCACCACCTGTAGGTGATATGAAGTAGTGTAGTCAAGAGAGGTGGTGTGTTCCTTACAGCTTAAGCAAAAAGTGCACAGTTGAAGCTCCTTGTTACGAGCTCAGAGTGCGCAACATATTTTCACATTTTATTCAATTTGCTTACTTAATTCAGTCTTAAAAATCTAACCGGAATGAGCCGCGTTAAGACTGATGTCTAGGATGTTTCTTTTATTTTCTTTTACATGCAAGATGTGAATCCCTATAGTTAGCTGCTGGTTAAAACCGAGGCACAGACTGGGCATTGTCGTGGCTATCGCTTTTGTTTACAGAGTCGTCTCTGCTGGCGCACAGCGCCAGACAAACACCCAGACACAGACGCGCGTCTTGCAAGGTCTTGCATTCATTCAGCAGCTTACCTCCATCCGTGACCAGTTTAAAGCTCTGCGACTTCCTTCTCCTCTTCCTTTCTCCAAACTCCATCTTCAGGTGGAATATCCAGTAAGTCGTGCAGTGGAAAAAATATTCGCTCTTCGGGAGGACGAAATCACTGACTAGGTTACACTCAGCGGAATCACTGTCCGTCTGCCTTATTAATCAGTTAAATTTATTTCCTGCTTGCGCTACAGATTCTCTCATCTCTTCGCAAATATTCGCAGTGTTAAGCTCAAAGTGGCCCGTTCAGTTGTATTCTACAGTCCATTCCCTTTGCCAGCATGATGCAGCTTCTTGGCTTCCGTCATGTAAATAAATTAATGACTTTAATATTAAAAAATCGTCACATATCCCTTTGCGCCACCTGATGGTATGTTCTCAACTGAAAGGTCGAGTCAGACATTTGCTAGTGGTGTCCAAACTGTGGACCGGTATTAACACAAACAGCACTGAAACAGAAAAACAAACTTTAGAGATTTTTTTTTTAAAGGACTTATTTTACAGGCTACTGTAGATGAAAAAAGGAGCCAAAAGCCAAACGTCGTTTGACTGAAAGGAGAAACAACTCAGTTACCAGATGTTTGGTGTTTACTGTGGTCGATATCTTTGTAAATCTATTTTTATTCATTAAAGGGATCATGCTTCCTCCTCCACTCATAACAACTGTATAATTCTAAAGTCATCAGCAGGAAATATAGGAAGTAATATTGAGTCACTTATCACAAGTGAAGGCCATTTAGTCTCTTTCGCTATAATTTCCTTTATCACCAAAATACAAAAGATTTTGGAGGATTTCAAAAAGTTAAGTCAGGATTTTTCATCTTCCCTTCTTGGAGTGTAGCGCATTATTGTCAGATACGTAAAACAAACAAGTGTCGACCCATTTTCTAAATTTCCCTGTTTGGATTGAACCTGTTTCGGTCCATTTTGATGCTTGACACAATGGGATCATAGTGCTGAGTTTAGAGGTTTGCAGGCTTGGAGCAATGCACTGGGCCCCGTCATTGTCCTCACAGCAGAACATGGTGTTCATAGTTGTGGTTTAATTGTTGGGTTATCCCAATATTTGGCTAAATACTGTGCATGCATATCCAGAAAAGAATACATAAAGGAGTATCTCTTTTTTACTGTCTATTTGACCTTATTATTTTGGTGTCCTCTTAAATTCACTGAAAAACAGATTCATTTGACACAGATTACATTGTGTTCTAATGCTTTTATTTTGAAACAACTATTTTGAAAATTCTAAAAAGCTTCATGTTATCTTCCGGTTTAGGCAAGCGCGTTTCAGACTAACGCAGACTAACCTTAATGTGCTGTCTTTTTTTGTTAAAATAAACCTTTCAGATGGATATACTTAAAGCTGAGATCGAAAGAAAGAGGAAACTCATTGAAGAAAAGAATCTTGTTGACGTAAGTATCCGACGAAGTTGCTTGTTATTGTTAGCTACGTTGCTAACACGTCGTTTAACCAGGCTAGTTAAGTATTTTTAGAATGATCGTTTTTCATCCATATCGATAGCTTTATCTATAAAGTACTGAACTCCATCTGCAGTAGAATATAAAGCTAACTTTAGGATTAAGCTAAACGCAGAGCTGTAGTTTACGAATTGTAATTGCTGCTACGTAACAGAACATTAACTTTATAGTATCACGATTTAAGCAGAAATTCTGGTATTTATACCGTTTAAACTTATCCTAACATTTTTTTTTTTTTAATGCAAACATAAGTACCTGCTTCTTTTTCTTTCCAGGACTCAAAAAAATTCTTTAAAAGAGCTGAGCTCTCACAGAAGGAAAGAGATGATTACTTCAGAAGATGCGGATACAAGGTTCATGTCAACATCACTCTGCTTCTCACTCTCTCGATTTTCCTGAGACACTCAGACTTATTTAATTCACTGTCTGGCTTGGTTAGTGTGACACAAAAATAACGAGTAAACCTTCTGCCAGCAAAAAGATAAGGACAGGTGTTGATACTCAGGTGTACAACAGTGTCTGTATTTGTGTTTACTGTGGTGTTTTCCCCCAATTTGCCTCTGCTGCCTGCATCTGTAGGTTCAGAGAGAGACTCCTGAGAGCCAGGTATGGCATTGCACAGTGAAAGTAGCCAACAGGATGCATGATAAAAGGATAAAACACACTGTGTCCTAAACGCTCATGCTTCCTAGGCATCCTTTCTGGAAGTTCTTACTGAAATCTGTTGGGATGAAAACCTAAAAGACATAGCGGAGGGCACATTTTCTGGTTGTTACAAATAACCACACGAGCACTGGATATTTTGGTACAGGATGCCTGGACTCACCTAGTAGTAACTTAGTGTATAATAATTGGATATCAGCTTTACACAAATGGAAATATTCACCAGCTCACTTCTGCTGGATAGATTTAGACTTTTCAAGGTGATTTTAAAATTTTATCAATAAGATGAAAGCATTTTAAAGCTTGATTTAAACTCACCTGCATTCTGTGGATGCTAAACTGTGTCATTTCCAAATTATCAACATAGTTTAAATGTCATATAAATGAAATATTTATATGTGCCACAGTCATTATCACAGCTTTGCCTTATGCCAGGCTAGTTATGTATTACAGCCACTTGTCAGAAAGCAAAGGAACACGGAAAGGAAGCTTCAAAGCAAAAGTGGGACACTGCCACGGTGTTGATTTCAGCATGGGATAATGTACTGAAATGAAAAAGTGTTTTTGTTATCAAGCTCTGCTTCTTATTTTTGCAGTTAATTTGTGACATAAGCTTTTAATATTTAAGCAAATTATGGTGTGCAACATGTTTACCGTGACATTTTAACAGCTGCTCAGTGGCAGATTGTATTTATGTTATACTTTGTGCAAAGCTTAAAAACCTGGCTCATTAAGCCATTCTCTTTGTACACGGGCAGCGTACTATGTTTTAAAGCGAAAGAGCTGTTGTTTGCTGAGAAGGCTTTTTGTCACCATTTGCTGGTTCTTTTAGATTGTGGTTTAAAAAGCACAATCTAAGAGTGCTGGCATGCATGTGCCTTTTTAAAGCATGATTTGGGTATATTTTGAGTTTCGTTGTGCAAAGAATACAGAGTATCTTTTTCCTGTGTTTAGGCCTGATGGGTGATTTAGACTTCTGTGGGAAATCTACCTTGTTACTTACGTTGTAACCAAAAACACTTTTTAACCCTATGCTGTAACCTTGCATGTAATCTGATGTAACTACACAGCCCACAACGGCTAGGGTTAACAAAGGTTTTCGGTTGAGTTGTAAGTTAGGATTTAGATTTCCCGCAGAAGCCTAAATCACACATAAGATGTTACAGCCGCTAAAGTTATCATGTTGGTGTAGTGTTTGTTATATGCTTTCTTTTTTGGTAACTTATTGTGTTACTTGTCTTTCTTGAAGAGTTGCAGGTAAGGGAGTGGTGTGAATGTTTGCAGTTCTGTTTATTTTGTTGATGCCTTTTTGTCTCTTTGGTCATGAGGTCTCAGCTCATGAAGACATTGCAGATGCTTTTCCCCCCTCATTTCTTTTGTAGTAGTTTTATTTGTCATTTTGCCAAGAAACATTAGATTAAATTGAGATCCTCCAAATTGCCTTCATGTTCTTCCAGTAATGCTGGTGTATTTCTGTTCCCTCAATATTGTCCATAAGATTGAGAAGAAAGAGGAAGATGAGCCATCCACTTCAACTAATCCAGTCTTGGAACTGGAGCTCACAGAAGAGAAGCTCCCAATGACACTTTCACGACAGGAGGTGAGTCAGTATAAAACATCAACACTTTCTTTTCATTCATTTTCCTTTAAATATCATAACATTTCATTTTCTTACCACCAAGTGAATAAATATTTCATTTGCATCACTGTTTTTGTGTAGGTTATTCGACGACTTAGAGAACGAGGGGAACCGATCCGATTGTTTGGCGAGTCCGATTATGATGCCTTCCAGAGGCTCCGGAAGATTGAGATTCTGGCCCCAGAAGTAAACAAGGTAGGATTGAGTGTTAACTGGATTTTGGAAAAAACATGCAGTTGAAATTCACATTCATTCCATCTACTCTGGAAAATTGCATGCCACTTTAAATGTTCTTGATTGTATTTAGGAGAGATTTAATTTATTTTAGTGTCAGAATGCTGATTGACACTCATAATATTTACTGTTTTAACTGTGCCAAGGGCTTGAGGAATGATCTGAAAGCCGCCATGGACAAGATTGACCAGCAGTACCTGAATGAGATTGTTGGAGGAACAGAGTCAGGAGAATTGGACACACAGCATGACCTAAAAGTGCACGAAGAAAACACCACAATAGAAGAACTTGAGGTACAGTGCAATATCCAAGAAAAAAGAATGAATCTCCAGTTATTAAATAGCTTCTCTTTTTGTCAGATAAATTTTCGGACACAGTTTGTTTTCAATCATTTTATGTTTGTGGGTGGTGTTTTTGTGTTACCGTAATAATGAAAATATCCCCCTAGGCTCTTGGAAAAACTCTTGGAACAGGTGATGATGATGGAGACCAGGATGTTATTGCTAAATTTTTGAGGGTAAGAATTTCATGCTTGACCTTTTGATCTAAAGTTTTTATTAATTTACACAAAATGTTTTGGTTTTTTAGATGGTGAAAAACAGGAGCTTTTCTCTCATTTCACTATGTATCTATTACTTAACTCTAGGGGAGGTCTATATAAATAGGAAAAGTTGTAAAACTAAAGTTAAAATTCCATAAATCTACACCCTCCGCAATTTATGAAGCTTTCCAGTGGGGCTAATTGGTGTCTTTTTTTGGGGCCAATTCTGGCCCCTGGGCCTTACTTTTGACACCCCTAGTTTACAGGGAGCTCTTGGGTAAATATTAATAGTAATTAAAAAATTATATACTACTATACCTGCTGCTGTTCATATGTTTACATAGTTTAAAAAGTTTAACCTTTTGCACCATTATCAAAAGGAGAATTCATTATGAGTTATTTTTATTATATTTATTTCTTTTATTTGTTCTTTTTCAAATGGGTCAAATAATGGACATTTGTCTAGTGTTAGTTACCACTGCATTTCTTGGAAACGTATACCTGTTGTTGGACTCTAGTTTCTTCTTGGCGTTTGGGCCAAAGATCTGAACAGCCGAGAGGACCACGTGAAGCGCAGCGTTCAGGGCAAGCTGGCCAGTGCGACACACTCGCAGACCGAGTCTTACCTCAAGCCTCTCTTCAGGAAGCTCAGGAAGAAGGTAATTTTTGTGGCTGGAGCAAAACAAACTATGGTGCATGGTTCTTTCATGTGTGGATTTACTTTTCATCATTATCTTTTACAGAATTTACAAGCTGACATCAAAGAGTCAATCACAGACATCATAAAGTTCATGTTGGAGAGAGAATACGTCAAGGTATGATAATATCATGTAGCCCCTCTTGTTATTTTTGCAAAGTTATTTTTGCATCCATTATAAACTTTCCTAAATGTCTTTTAGGCAAATGATGCATATCTACAGATGGCCATTGGTAATGCCCCTTGGCCAATTGGTGTGACTATGGTGGGAATCCACGCCCGTACAGGACGAGAAAAGATCTTCTCCAAGCACGTGGCCCACGTTCTTAATGACGAGACGCAGAGAAAATACATTCAGGTTAGACCCAGAGTTATACACACTTGTGTTTTTATGCTAACCTGTTGCTGAGACAGACACGAACAGCTTTAGATGTCACGGCTGAGTAGTTATTCCTATTTTACTTTTTGAAGTCCTCCACCTGGGGTGCATGTGCAGCGTGTGTAATTGGTGCAGTATAATGTAAATGTAAATTCCTCACTGACGAGTCAGCGCTTTGGAAGTTGACATTACCCTGACCCATGCAGGCTCAAAGATATGGAAATATAATCAAGGCTTCAGAGTGTTTTCACATCTATAATTTGTTTTGTCTGATCTGATTCAGTTGATGAATTTTTTCATACGGTTTGATTTTAGCTGCGTCTGGGGCATGGGCAACAAAAGTACAGGAAGAAGGTGCTGCGTTCTGGAGTAGTTGGCCTGTGGTTGATTTTACAGCTAGTTGCTATAGTTAATGCATTCTGCCCATGTATGGTGCTATGCCACATTCCAGAATACAAAGCGTACCTGGTTACGGCAAAAGCATTTAGCTCAAACTTGCACTGTATGTCTTGTAATTAGGTCAGGTATATATTTTTTGTAACCGAGTCCAATCGTTGTGTTCACATCTGCACAAATGAACCACACCCAGTGAGAAAGCGAATCATAATTTGATTCAAGCAAACCAAATAGTACTGGTGGGAAAACACCTTAGACTTTAAAGATTACAACTTGAAACATTTTTAAAAGTTTTTAAAGATTTTTAAAATGTTCATATGGTTTTACACGCAGTCATGTGTGTCCTCTTGATTTCGGTGGTGTTTTTATGTAAACCAAAAAACTGTGACCAAAACATATTTCTATGGAAAACAAAATTTACTCCTGTCTTTCAGGCGACTTTTAAAATCATTATTAGGTTGGCGTTTGTTTTCAGGACAGCGTCCCGCATTTAAGTGTATAAGAGTTAATACAATCGAATTACCACTGCATGTTTAAGACAGTGTGTATTCGTGGACGTTATGAACATGCTCCTTGCAATTATGCAGTGTGTTTACATTATTTGGTGGTTATTAACAAATTGGCATTAGAATTCTGCCCCATGAGGAAAACATTATTGCAACATTATTGTAAAGACCCTACTTAAACTTACCCTTAAGTAGGGTCCTTACCTTACAATATAAAGCTCCTTGAGGCAACTGTTGTTGTGATTTGGCGCTGTGTAAATAAAATTGAATAGAAACAGATTTTTAACAATATGTTATCATTTTCGTTATAGTTGTGCATCCCCAAAAACTCTGTAAAAACGTAATATTCTAGGTTATATTCATATTTATTAAGGCTTACATTGTTTATTTGGCACCTGAGTGTTTAAAAGGGAAAACAATATTTCTAGGCAATTTAGGAAATGAGCTCCTTGGCATGCCCAGTAATAATGATATAACCTTACTCTTGTCTTCTTGTAGCCTGAAGTCTCCGTTTTTAAACGCTTTTCACTCAAACTTTAATTTTCTTGATTGATTTTTTTTCCCTTTCTCTACAGGGACTAAAGAGGCTAATGACCATCTGCCAGAAACACTTCCCTACTGATCCATCAAAGTGCGTGGAGTACAATGCTCTTTAACTCGTTATTTAAGCCTGCCTGATCCGTTGTATCGCAGTTCAACGTTGGATTTTTTTTTTCTTCCTTTTTTCTTTTTTTTGTACCTTTTGAATTTTGGTTGTGGCATAATCTTCTTTAGTAAGGGATTACTCTGGAAAAGATGTCTAAATTAAAGAAGACTGGGTTCAGTAAGCCTGTTTATGTACAGTCAATATTATGCCAACTTGTAAGAGTAAAAAAACCATTTTGTATTTCAACTCTTTTGTCCCAGTAGACTTTACGTCCTTCGTTGCAAACATACTGGGAAAATCTAGAAAGTTACTGTGGCAGAGAGCATAAATTTATTTGGATGCTTTTAATTTTAATATAGACTCTAACTCTTAACATCAACAAATGCTTTTCATGCTATGACAGTGTAAGTTTAATTACACCTGAGGTTTCATGCTTTTCATGCTGTTTTCTGTGCACTTTCTTTAAGAAAACAATAAACAAAAAGAAAAAAGTGATCACTGTCATTAAAATATTTTTTCGTATTTTGTTTTTTTTGAACACCATACATCGAAACTGTTTTTTAAATAAAGTGTTAAGTATTAATTTCCCCTTTTAAATGAGATTAAATGAGTCAAGATTTGTTTTCTCATAACCTTAGCTGCAAAATTCACATAATAGGCCAATGATTTCTTAAATTAGTAAGATGATCTCAAATGAAGTACTCTCACCATAGCATGCTTCAGTATCTTCTTTATTGCTCATGTTTTTAAGAATTCACTGGCAATATTCTTGTAAGATATAAATACATAATTTAAGAAATCATTGGCCTGTTATGTGAATGACTAACCTGCAATCCATTTGTTGAAAACTAGATTTGCACAATGATTGCTGATTAAAAACCCTCCGCTATTTTTTCTTTTAAGACGCTAACAGCCAGCGTCATAATTCTGACCTTATTAAACAGAGTAACTATGGTGATATGATGTGCTCCTTGTTGTGATAGCACGTTCTCAGCTGCCTGAACCCACGTCACTACAGTTTCAGGCTGTCAAATCCAACCACGTCACTGGAGACCCAGCTGGCAGGTTGACAGTTGGCAGTGCAAATACCGTGAACTAGTGCTGGATTTTCCTCTGAACTTTCTCCCAGGATCCACGTCTAATTCAGCGGAAAGAAGACTGTCTCCTTTCAGCAGTTACAGTGGGGAAGCATTTGAAGTCGAGAAATAACATCATGTGAAGTAATCCACCCTGTGAGGCTTTTATCTTTTAGTCCTTGGGACGAAGTTAGGCTAAATATTTTGGCTTTTTTCCCAGTACATCACTGTCAGCAGAGATGTTTGCCAGGGCCTTGTAATGGTGAATGATGGTCAGGAGGAAAGTATTTAATTCAGTGTAAAAAACAAAACAAAGAAACGTCATTGTATCCTATAATACCCGAGGGTTTCTGTTAGGTGTCGATTGGAAAAATAAAATGAATATTCAAAATTAAATAAAGCCAGGTTGTTAATTACTCAGGTTTGGACCGGAATGCTAACTACATGCGACCAACAGCAGGCCACGCTGTGCGGTAATGATCAGATGGCCTTACTCAGGCAAATGTCAAATTGATAAGTCCAAAGCAGATCCTAGCACAGTGGGCAACAAGGGCAACATGGCTAAGAAACACCATCACTATGGGGGAAACTGTGCAGCAAGGCAGAGGATATTTGAATTGAACAACTGTATTTATATATATTAGCTCACTCTCAGCTGAAATAATCACTAAATTGTTTAACCAATGACAGAAAACACGCTAGGTTTATAGCCACAACTTGTTTTTCCCAACACTGATGAATTATACATCAGAATAACTGTTTCTTTGACATGCTCTGCGAAAAGCTCTTTGTCTAATTAAAACACAAACATCCGATCCATGTTAAGTCATTGTCTCTGTCTCTTGATCATCCTCTTCATTTCACTCCAACTTGTCCAAAACATTGAAATGTGAAAGAAGACTACAAAGTAATAGCTGGCCCCATCCCATTCTCTTGGCAGTGAGCCTGAAGAGAGGCGCTGATTTAATAGTGCCTGAACTCCCAGATAATAATGAGGGTTTGTATTCATTATGTGAGGGTGTAACTTGTTTTCTGTCTAATGACCTGCAGATCCACGGGCAGGCCCTTTGCTGGCTGTAAGATGTGGGAAAACCTGATGAAAATTTGCTCTCTGTGCTCCTTTTTGCTCAGGCGAAAGACTGCTGTGGGACCCATGAAAGAGACAATCAAAACACATTACAAATTCTAGGATTTGTGAAAGGATTATCTCCAGCTACAGAATGTAGAAATTAAAGCTGAATGTTGCTCTGATGCTTGGTTGTTTTCCAATTTATTATTTTAAGCTAAACGGTGCCAAAAATAGCTAAAGGTTATTCTTAGATTTGGCAAGATTTGTTTTTTGCATTGAGTTAGTTCCAGAAAGTGGTCATCAGTCATCAAAGATGATTTCAGCTCAGCACTTTATTTTGGGTGACCATTCATTTTCCTGGAAAAGCCCTTTCTGTGTAATGCCACTTTGTAGGTTTGAACTGTAATCAGAGCTTCATTCCTCTTTTCATCTGAACTGGCTGGACTGTATGATCGTTGCCAGGCACCTTAGTAGAGGTGGAAACCAATTACCGGTGAAGGTATAGCGTGTC
Organism: Pundamilia nyererei; assembly: GCF_000239375.1. Lineage (NCBI taxonomy): Eukaryota > Metazoa > Chordata > Actinopteri > Cichliformes > Cichlidae > Pundamilia > Pundamilia nyererei. The sequence goes on along the minus strand of NW_005187571.1, from coordinate 921,568 downwards.
ACACCAATATGTCGCGTTCTCGCTTTCCCTCTATCTTTTGTTTTTTTTCCTCTCCTTTATTCTCTCTTTCAAATCTTTGGCACGATAAATGGGTTGATAAATATGCAGATTGTTCCTACATAATCAGAAACAAATATAGCAAAATAGCCATCCTTGTCAGACTACCTAAAGGCTTTGTCTCATCTGGAGCCACTTACATAAATTGATGTCACTGTCACCTATAAAGTGTTTATAAGCAGGGCTCCAATGGGGCTTAAAGGTCAGAGAATCTGTTAAAATGCTAAGTATGATGAATGAGATGCATTGTAATAATTCTGTGGTAACAGCAGAGAAATCAGAAGTGATGGAGGATTCTGGTGACGTGTGTCTTTAACCTTTTTGATTGTTTTTTTCATAAAAATGTGAAAGGAATTGTGTGGATGGGCCTCTTGTTTGTTATTGCGAAGACATAACATGTATAAAACAGGACTAAAAAGAACATTGCTTTTGCATCCTCAACTGCTGCTTTCAATTTGCCAATAAATCCATTTTCAAAGAGCAGCAGCACCACAGAAATGCATCTTTTCATATGAATTGTCCTCAGAGGAGCCATCACCATGGTGAAGCATCTTCCGAGCGACTGCCTTCTTTAGTTCACGGAGGAAATGAAATAGAAATGAATCAGAAAGGGAAAGAATAGACAGAAGTGCAGGCATACTACATTAAATACAGATGGCAGCACACATGGTCCTTTGACTGCATTAACTACATAACACAGTTGGATACATGAGAGATTAGAAAGGATGTGAAGCTTTAATACAGGCGGATGTGATTTGCAGTACAGTCTCCAATACCTCCTCTCTTTTTGCTTTCCCCCCAAACAGTCGATCAGTCAGATTTGTTAACTCTTTCTTTCTACTGTTATGAATGTGGGAATGCAACACTAATGTTGGTCAAATGTTGGTACACTGCTTGAAGTCCTGCTTTGGCGCAGTCGGTTTACAGTGGCACGAACCTTGTGCCACTGTGTGTGTGTGTGAGTGTGTGAGGGAGAGAAATAGAGTATCGACGTTTCTTGTTTTAGAAAAGGTAAATCAATAATTTCTCACAGAGTTAAACCAAACAGTCTGCGCGCTTTTCTGTCAGGCATCCATCAGGATCCAGGAAAGAGGAATGGGGAACTGCTTCTTTTTATGAAGTCTTGGTGCTTTCATAAGTGTGCGTATACTGCCTGTGTCAGACTGCTCGCTTTCTGCTGACACTCAGGACACACACCTAAGTGTACTCTAGGCGAGACAGAGAGGGGGGAGAGAGAGAGAGAGAGGGAGAGAGAGAGTGGAGCTTGCAGCGGCGAGGCAACTTGCAGCTGAAGGAGCGAGGAGAGGACACATGAGGCCGGTCGCAGCTAATCAGGCTCTGTGCATGAAGCCTGCTTCTATTTTACCGTGTACGAGAGAACGGCAAGCTGATTAAAACAAGAGGGGATAACGCTCCACACGTTAAAAAGCCCGAACTGCTCTCGCGGTATGGACGGGTTACAGTCACAAAATGCTGGAGTTGGTGGCATCGCGGAAGACGCGGAGGAAAAGTATCGCGCACTCGCCTATGACACTGCTCTGAGCACTTTGGTGGCAGTGGCCCTGTATGTCGTGATAAAAGTGAGCCTGGACGGCTTCAGACAGTGGCGGGCCAAGATCTCCGTGCTCGTCGTGGGTTCGGGACCCGTGGGACTGACGGCCGCGCTGGTTGCTGTCCGCTCCGGGAAGGTGCTGAAATTGACCGTGCTGGACGAGAGGTACCGGACCGCCCTGCTCTCCCGGCCCCAGCAGATCGCTCTGGATCCCCGCAGTGTGAAGTTTCTGCTGGGACTCGGGGTGGACTTTGATAACATGGAGGGCTGCTGGCATAACGATCATTTTTTCACCAGAATAGGCGTGTTTCAGGAGTACCTGCTGAGTATCCTGGAGCAGAAGAAACAGAGGGTGGACGTCAAGGTGCAGCTGGGAACCAAGGTATGCCCTCTTCCCCGATTTTAAGTTAGCTCAATGAGTTGATAATCGCACGGTCTCTGTATGCAACATGTCTTGAATCTCCTCGGTGTTTTCTGTGTTATAGATAACTTAATTCTCAAAATAATCCTCACTGTGCTCACTGAAAAAGGATACACAACTTCATTTCGTTCAATTCATTCAACACAGACGCCAGTGAGCTGAGGAGAAAATGTGCGATGAGTCAGTCCAGAAAAAAGGCGGAATTCCCACGCTACCTCATTTTGCAATGACTGACTGTCAAAACCCGATTCTCCAAAAGACTCTGGTGTGCGCCTCCACTCCAGCAGGGGTCTGATAGCCATCAGTGATGGGGACATAGATGTATGTTCCTGTGTCTACTCGAAGGCTCAATCTCAGGCTCCCAGTGAACCATTTCTGATGCTGCATCTCACTTATTCGTTTTTCTTTTCTTTTCTTCTTTTTTTGCATTTAAGAATCTTATTCTTCTTTTTGTATATCTCTCAGCACGACACTGAACTCCCCACTGAAACACGGGGTACATTTTATTTTATATATTGGCAGCAAAGAGTGAGCCTTCAGCCTTACATTTCATTTTCTGTAGATCAGTTTGATCATTCACTCTAGTCACAATATAAAGTTACTACTGAACCATTTTCCTAGGTCCTCACAAAATACTGTAAAAGGTCAGAGTGAAACCGCCAGTTGAAATAACATGTTATGTAAGCTGACCTCAGACCCGAGGAGAATCCTTTCAATGGCAGAATTACAGTAAACACATCCCAACCTAAACACATTATAGCACAAAAATAAAACTGATTTCACATTGTAATACTTTTTAAAATCCATTCTATTTTTTATAGATTTCCACAGTGATTTTTTAAAAGGGATTCCCACCCCAAATTCATAATAACTCTGTATTCCTGCACCTGATGGCATGACACAGCCTTGATGATGAAATAATGACTGATATACCTGTTGTGAGCTTGTTTTTCATAGTTTTCATAGCATTTACTCACCTGCAGGAGGACCGGATCCTCCTGCAGCTAGACTTCAGCTCATGACAAAGAATTAACCTACTAACACAAAGACCTCAGAATGGTTGCCCAGAGTGAAGCTGTCATTGCTCAGAGTGGGCAAACAATGGTTAAGTGTTCAGTGAATATTTGTGGCATGACTGGAAAATAAAGCCTAGATTTTATGAATGTGGGTGTTTTATGATGTTTTTAGTACACTTTGATGTTTCCCTTCTAACTACTCATCAAACAGAATGAAAGCATTATTTAATCTGTCAGACCGTATCATAGCTGATGCTGCTTTTTTGGCTCTGGCTAGGAGCCGCTCATCTTTCCTCTGCTCTTCAGTGACTCACTAACTTTTGGAAGGTGGAAGACGAGGTCAACAAACACATCTGACTTCAATTATGTTTAGAATCACTGCCAAGTTCACAATTTCTTCTTTATTAGAAAGGGCAGTGGGTGTGATGACAGGTATTTTTTTTATCTTCTAGCCCATCAAAGCTTCAAAGATCTGAGAATAGAAAAAGTGTCTTTTAAATCATCTCTTCACTGTATAGACTAAATGGATTAAATACAGATCTATTAGGCTATGAGCTCTTATACCCTCTGTATAACCCTTTTATTGTCCCTTTAAGCCTGTTACTGTGTACCCAACTTGGTCTGATCCTTCTCCTCCTATCCACAGGGTAGGAGGTATTGTTTAACTTTGAGGCCGTCATGCATACAACATGACTGTAATAAAGGTCTAAAAGATGTGCAGCTGCTGAGAGAAACATAGCCTTTGGAGGCTATTGGTATATTTACAACCCATCTGCCACTTAGATTAGTAAGTAGAGGAAGAACAGGTCAGCCAGCTGGTCAAGGAGCAGATGCAAAAATGCCAAATGCAGAAAAAGCAAAGATGAAAATAGCAGTAAATGTAAAACGTAATTTTAAAAAGTAGAGGTTTCAATATTTTTGGTAAGAAAATAACCAGTTTTGCCCTTTCATTCAGTGAAAGTTTTAGCTAACTTACATTGGCTTCCTGTGAAATTTCTATTGATTTTAAAATTCTTTTACTCATTTATAAAATTTTAAATAATATGGCGCCGAGCTGTTTAACAGAACTTCTCCATTTGTAACCCAAAAAAAGCACTAAGATCTTCTAACCAGATGCTCTTAATGCAACCTAGGTCTAGGCTGAAAACCAGAGGGGATCGTGCCTTTGCTATCGCAGTACCTAGACTATGGAACAATCTCCCTATTGCCCTTCGTACTTCTGAGTCTATTCAGTCTTTTAAATCTCTCTTAAAGACTCATCTTTTTACTTTGGCTTTGACTTAAGTTAGTTGACTATCATTTGGCTGGTTTCTATGTTTGTCTTGTGTTGCTATTGTCTTGCTGTTGGTAAATTATTTCACTCGCTCCTAATTTGTGAAGCAGTTTGATCGACATTGTTGCTTTTAAATGTGTTATATAAATAAATTTTGATTTGATTTTAGTTTTATGAAGATTCTCTGAATCTTTAAATGATTCACAAGAAAAGTTTAGCTACCTGCCCGTGCTTTATTTTACAAGCTGGTGAACCTCCCCAGTCAACCTTCCTTCACCCTCTTTTTTCACACACCTTTTTTGATTGCATATATTTCAAGAAACAATTCTTGGATTATTAATTTTTTAAATGTACAAGGTTTAAAGTTTACACAGCATCTCACCTTTACTTGGAAGAAGGATTGTAGTTGCAGCCATGTTAACCTCTATACAATTTGTAACATTTTACCTGTTTTGCAGGTAAACTAGCCTGTAATTTACGGGTTGCTTAATAGTTACAGCCAGAACTCCTTTACAAGCTTTGTTATCTTCACTTCTTTGATAACTGGCTGTTAACTAATTTATTATTCCTTTTTGTTTTAGTTCACTGAGGATTACCTGCGACAGATTCCACACAATAATTGGCCACGTGTGATTGTGGTAGCTGACGGATCTTGTGGCGACTCCTGCTCTGTGTTGGGGATCAGCTCTGACTACACTGTGGAGTCCTGTCATGCATATGGAGCTAATGCAACTATAGAGAGATTAGACCAGAGACAGGTTAGGAAATGCACACACACACACACACATACACACACACACACACACACACACACAATGATCTGATACATGAATGAGCATTATGCAAAGACTAAAGAAAGCATGTGAGCACAAAACAGTCAACAGGTTGTCAGTTGTGTAAGGAATAAACACAGTGAAGGGATGTCCCACTGTGGATGATTTTATTTGGACTCCCATAAAGCTAATCTGGGGAGAAACTGATGTAGACCAGCCGATAACAGCCTCACACAATATATGAGTCATATGAATAGCCAGATTTCGGAAGACTGTTGAATCTCATCAGCATCAACAGTAGCTCTATTTTGATTTTACTCATAGAATTTGAAAAGAGCAGCTGCTGCTCTGATGGAGCAGGTGAAGGCAATGATAAAGCTTTGGATTTATTACACTCCCCTCGACAGACTCATAATCTGCTCCTGGCTCGGTGAATATGAATTAAGGTATCAGAACATCAGCTGTGAGGGTTTTTTTTTTTTACACACTATGTTCTAAAGGTTAGTTTGCATCACATACGTGACTGACCAAGAGAATTACAGCACTGTGTAAAAGTATTAACCCAACCCCTCATTTCTTTATATTTTGCTACAAAAACAGCAAATAGCTGCAATGATTTATTGAAACATCAGCAAAAATGCTTAAAAAATATAGTATATGAGGCAAAAAAAAGAGTTTGTACAGTTCAACAGGATTGAAAGTCAATATTTAACACCTTTATTTTTTGTGGCCTTTTGACATCTAAACGTCCTACCAGACTTTATTCTCCTAGTATTTTACAGGATTGTCTAAATGTTGTTCAGCAAACCTTAAACACACGTTAATATGCTTTTTCTTCAGCAATGAACTCTTGCGTGGTGAGCGTTCATACAAGCCACAGCAGTGCAGTGCTTTTTCTTTTGGGCTCTTGGACAGCTCTTCTCATAGTTCCTTCCACCTGGTTGTAGCAGTTTTATGGTGAAATTGGAACCTTCAGTAGTTTCGAAATTCTTTTGTAACCAATCCCATCAGA
>NW_005187571.1:899815-915013 GCF_000239375.1 Pundamilia nyererei | reverse complement strand
GATGCTCTGTATCCCTGCTGCTGCCCTTTATAGGCCTGAACCCCCTCAGCCAGATCTTTAACAAGACTGACTATGAATACAAACTGCGGAATAGAGCAAACATAAGCCATCTCCTCTACATGGATAACACCAAGCTGTATGCCAAGAAGTAACTGATCATTGATCCACACCACTAGGATTCACAGCAATGACAATGGAATGTCAATGTGGACTGGAGAAGTGAAGTCAGATGGTAACAAAGAGAGGGAAGATCAGATCTGAGGGGTTGCACTGCCAGAAGGCAACATTGCAGACACTGAGGATAGCTATAAGTACTTTGGAATCTCATGCGTATATGGGAACCACAAAGAGACAGCTAGGAAAGGTGCAACCACCAAAGATGCTAGCATGCAGGCCGGCATAGTATACAACAGGGGTGGGGAACACCAGGCCTCAAGGGCCGGTGTCCTGCAGGTTTTATATGTGTCCTTAATCCAACACAGCTGATTTAAATGGCTAAATTACCTCATCAACATGTCTTGAAGTTCTCCAGACGCCTGGCAATGAACTAATTATTTGATTCAAGGTGTTTTGATCCAGGGTGAGATCTAAAACCTGCTGGACACTGGCCCTTGAGACCTGAAGTTCCCCACCCCTGGTACACAGGAACATCTGTGCCAAGTATGGCCTGGAAACCTAAGGTCAAAATGGAATACAACCCCAAAGGTGACTGAGAATGAGCAAGCTAATATCCTGGCAGAAACACCAGAGGGGAAACACACCAGCTACTGGTAGATAGAGCAGTCACCCAAGACTGTAAGACCAAACTGACCAACTTGTGCACCGCCTGGATTGACTACAAGAAAGCCTACGACTCTGTGCCTCAGAGAATCCTTTTATGGATAATGCCAACTACATACATGTCTATGGGACTTCCAGATGGTGACTGATAAACTGGTGTTTCCTAACCAACAAGAGTTGGTCATGGTGGATAAGCAGAGAAAGACAACTTTAGTGATATACCAAATATACCTTAGATGTATATTTATACAGATATGCCAAATGATACAACATCAGGAAAAAGGAATATGAAAATGACCTGGGGCTGAGAGAAGAGCTAGGCAGGGGTTGCCAGAACACTTGGGGGCAGTGACTCTCAAACTAGGTGTCCAGCAGAGCTCCCCCCATTAGTGGATGCACGCCATACTTGGGACCCAAACCCCCAACCTGCTGTTCTGAAGTGCTGTAGTGTTACCATTACACTATGCAGCTGCTTTAGAGAGAGGGAGAATCCTATGTGGACAATGCCAGCCATACAAATTTAAGATAGAAACCATTAATAAAATCACAAATATGAGATGTCCATTGAAATGTTAGAGTCCAAAATCACATTCCTGCCAATCTTTTGAGGCAGAGATATTCAAAATGCTGACAAATTACATTTACATCAGTGCTCCTGATCCTGTCCAGACCATACAGGTAGTAGCTCTTGCTGGTTATTGCATGATTCATGTGGATGAAAGGTTGTTGTATTAGAGCATAGATTATCTACACTGACAACGCGTAGGGTTAATTTGGAGGAAGATAAATAAACATCGTCAGGTGAAAAGCTTCCAGGCTAATATCTGACTAATATCTGAACACAAGCATGGTCTCCCTGTATGCCACCATAACAATTCATATCACGTTCTCTGTAGTGGCGGTGTGGCTGCCTTTTATTGGCCACTTTTCTCTCTGGCTGTTTCCTGTAGTGATTGAATTTACCTCCCAGGATATGGCCTGGCCGTCCCTACTGTCCTTTCTATAGCCTCCCAGTGGCTGCCCTGTTCTGTCACCGTCTCCCTTGGCAGCACTAAATGCTGTTTGATCCCTCTGGTTTATGTCACTGAAACGAAAATGAATCAATAACAGCTTGAAGGAAAATGAGAAGTAACTGCTAGATTTAAGCATTAAATAAATATTAAGCTATTCTAAAGCTCCACTCATGTGAGCACAGCTCTACAGGCAGATATGGTGTGAATAGTAATGCCTGTTGATTTTTCCTGATGCACATCTTAAACACTCTCTGTATGTATATATGCATAGAGCTAGATTTCCTTACATGTTAATGGCCTATTGATGATATGTAACATGACACTATTTCATTGCTGGTTGTTGCACATTTTATTCACTCTGATATAATTTCATCTAGAATTTGATCTCTTCCCTCTCTTTTTAAACTTTAGGTGCCCACTCCGGAGATCCGCGCTCACAGCCTTTACTTTGACCTGTCTGCCTATGGAGTTGAGGCCTTCAGAGAGCACAGAAACCAAACAACCAAGCCTGGCTTTCACTTGAAGATCTATGGCACTTTCAGAAACCGCTACATGGCCCTTGTATGCCCTGCCTCTGACACCAAGATGGTTCGCTTTCTCAGGCAAACTGCACACTCCTCTGTAAGACTCTTTGTTGGCTCCGTTTTTGTTTTGTTTTTGTATACGTTATCGACAGGGACTCCAGATGATACATTTCTATGGCTATATTTAGCTGTTAATGTAGTAGAGAGGCAGATGATATTACCACTGGCTTTCACTTCTTTCTTAATGTGCCTATTCATCACTTTTCATTCAGCAAATGGCCTGTTAGTGTCTGCCTGTAGCTATGTGTGTTGGCCCGTGTGTGTTTTTTGTAAAAGCCAAAAAGAACCCAAGATGAAGAAATGGAGGAAGATGAAGTACACCCCTCTGTGTGTCTCTGTGTGTAGAGAAAGGCTGTCTGTAGTTATCTGTGTAGTCATCACCCCCCTGTGCTTCTTGTAGAGCACGTTCTTGGAGTTTTATTTAAAGTCTTCAGGTTTTCATGTCAAGTAACATCTTGATCATATGCAGCCTGTAGCCACAGCATGTAGTGTAGTATACACAGGTACTTAACAAGGCCATCTTTGGAGCTCTTGTTGCTATGTGGGTGGCCATTCAAATACACTGTTACTTGGTAACAGTTGACTGTGCAAGTAAGGGTCGAAGAAGAGCAGAGTTAAGCAGGGAGAGTGAAAGAAGAGGCTTGCCACTCAGTATGCTCAAGTTATGGTTGTCAGCCATCAGTGGGCACATTTCTTCTTCAGTTTTCGTGCACTGACATGATTTTTCACGAGTCAGTTCTGATGATAAAAGGAACAGTTTGCGTATGTGCAGAGCAAAACAGGCTATAAAGCCTCTCGTTTCATTACGAAATAATTTCCTGAGTATTTTAGTGGATAATCAAATAACTGTGTAATCTACAAACACACGCACACACAATGTCTCAGAGTTCCAAGATGAAGCCTGGGTTTTCTATTGAGTTAACAGAGCAAAACCGAATAATCTTTTATTCATATGATATATGACAAAGACAAGCGTTTTATATTTGATAAGGTTAGTTTTGCTTGACTATAGTTGTATATGGCTATAGTTACAGTTGCAATAGTTGCGAATTAATTTGTTCAAGCAAATCTTTTGATTAAAGTTTAAATCCTCTTTGGCTCATATAAACATTCATTAAAAAAGCTTTTATCAGCAAAGCTTAGATCTTTATGAACTTGCGATGGATTTTTGCAGATTTTTATTTTGGTAACATATATTTTGCACAGCCAGGCACATTAACACAGTTGTAAATAATAATCAGAACATATGATTATATTTACAACCCCAAATCCTCTCTATTCAGGGGCCAAATAGTTTTCCGTTTTTGTTTTTTGGAATTTTGTTGTTGTTTTTATCAAGGCTTCATTGTATTAAGAAAATTAAAACCTTCTTGTTGTACCTCTGTGGCAGGAGCATGATTAAGAGTAGTCCGTACTGTAGCCTTGATACATGTGTAAACATCATTCACCTCAAGCATCAGTGGCCTTTAATCATGCTGGAAACTTTGCCGTTTTTGTTTGTTTTTCCCAGATCATGAAGAACATTTTCCATCAATCTTTCAATGCTTATAAGACCGACATAGAGCCTCGTCTCAACGATGTGACCCTCCATCACATGCAGTGCAGCCGTCGTCTCTTTGAGATTCAGCTGTCGCACAGACGCATCAGTGCTGCCTACATCGAAGGGGACAATGTGGCGGTCACTGTGGAGGGTGAGGCGGCACGTGTCCTTAATTTTGACACAGGTAGGTGTCTATAAAACATCAGTTATTGCACTGCCATGAAAAAGACAGTGTTTTTCCTCACATTCAGCAGGGAAAAAGAGCTTTGAACCGATGAGAAAATTAAAAAGAGTAGGATAGGAGGAAAGAGAGATGCGAGGAGAGGATAAATCCCTTTTATGCATGCCGTATAGCACATGTTGATGGGTGTGTGAGTCATTACTGCACTCAGTGGCCTTTCAGCCGACGCTTATCTGCTTTTGTCTTAATGCTGCTGAATATTTATTAATGTGTCACCGTGTTGTTTTCATTTAGACCATAAGATTAACTTCAAGGTTTTATAGGCTGATATTTGTGTGCAAAATGTGGACTTCTTAAATATGTGTTATACCTTAACAGATAGATTTTATTTAATGGATTTATGCTGTGTGTGGTTTATCTCTCCTCCTTTCCTTTCCTTTCCTTTCCTTTCCTTTCCTTTCCTTTCCTTTCCTTTCCTTTCCTTTCCTTTCTCCAATTTCCTTTCCTTTGCAGGTTGTGGAGTGAATCTAGGCATGCGAGGCCTGGAGTCTATGGGGACCTTCATTTACCGGACAGCTACAGCTGTGGACCAGAATGACATTCTTGAGGCACTGTCAGCTAAGATGCTGCACTCTAGACAGGTGGCTGAAACCTTCAAGCAGACAGGTCTGGCTGAGTCAATGTATGAATGAAATAGCAGAATGACTTAACGAATGCATATTGCCATCTAGTGGAAAGTGGTGGTGGATTGTTTAGTGAGTGTTTGCAATGAATCATGCAAATCATGCAAAAAAATAAGTAAATAAATAAACAAAACAAAAAAAGGACCACTGGGGTGGCTCTATGGCCAAGTGACTGAGGATACATACCACACCGGTTCAAATTTCCTGAGCAGTGAGTGTGGGGTTTGATTCCTGGCTGGACATATCTTTACTGATTTTCATGTCCTTGTTCTCTTTCTTAGTATTTTCCATTTGCTTTAATGTCTTTCTTTCTGATGTAATCTTTGACAAGAAAAGAAAACCAAAAAATAAATAATACTGCTATTGGTAAAGTACCAAATTTAGCTGTATTGTTATGTGGAGTGAATGAATCTATTCATGCTGGGAAACACAGAACCTGAAAACATTTGCATAACTAGACTAATAATCCACTTTCTTTAATTAGGTAAACATCTGACTTGCTGTCCTAAATCTAGCTGATTGCATTCTGTGACACACCATGTGTTCCTAGAGAAAAGCAGACAGAGCTTCAGCATCATGAGCTCGAACTGATGTCTAGTACACGTGCAGAACAGCTGCTCTAAAGTGTTCTTATCTTTTTTCTGCGTGTATTTTTGTCTAATGATGTGGTGGTAATTATGGTGATGGTATTAAGTGTTTCCTAGAGTGGCCCATTTTTGTGTGCTGCCTTGTAAATGAGATTTTTTGGCATATTTTGAATATGTAACTGGAGTTTTCTATTCTTTTCTTAATATTTTGATTCAGGTAATTTAAAGCATTTCAGTGACATGAACCTGTTAAAGTGCTAATAAAGACTGTGACAAAGTAATTTTTGAAATTGATGATGTTTGCATAAAACCTTTCTTTTTAATTTTTTTTTAAAATTAAATGCAGTTTAAAATGCAATAAAAACAACTACAAATGTAGAGTATATCAGTCAAGGTCTAAAATATCCCAAAGTTATACAAGCAAATATACAAATCATCATCATCTGTGTGTTATTATATGCACCAATAGTGTCTTGTTGATTACTTGTTGTAAATAAACTGGATGTCAAACTGTTTTCAGAGTAAACTGAAATAAAATATGAGTGTGCACTGTCAGCAAAACTCCATATGAAGTAGCACTTCCACCTAGTGGTATGTCCTGTTTGTTGCATCTGTGCAGTCTCAAATTTTAAAAGTCATGAGTCATGTTTTTATTCAAGACAGTGCAATATTTTTTTAAATTTTTTATGTACTAAAGTACTATTTTAGCCAACTGCATGGCAGCAGCTCATAGCAGCCATTTCAATTTAGACATATAGACATGGTCAAGATCACCAACTCATATTCAAACTGAAGGGAGAAAAAAGAGAATTTGTTTGACTTTGAAAATGGCATGGTTGTTCATGCCAAACAGACTGGTCTGCATATTTCAGAAACTGCTGATATCTAGGATTTGCAGAGTATGACCCGGAAAATAGAAAATATCCAGTGACCAGCCGCTCTCTGGGTGAAAATGCCTTGTTAATGCCGGAGGTCAGAAGAGAATGGCCAGATTGTTTTGAGCTGACAGGAAGGCGACAGTAACTCAAATATCTCATTACAAGTAAGGTAAAGAGAAAAGCAAATCACAACACATCAAACCTTGAAGCAGATGGGCTACAGCAGCAGAAGATAACACTCTGCATCACTCCTGTCAGTTAAAAGGAAATTAAGGCAACAATTTACATAGACTGAACAATAGAAGATGAAAATATGGTCTGATGAGTCTGGTGTGCTGCACCATTCAGATGGTAGAATCAGAATTTGGCATAAAACGCATGAAACATCCATCCTGACATGTATCATTTCAGTCTGGTGATGGTGTAATGATGTCCAAAGTGTTTTCTTGGCAAACTTTGGGTCCATTAGTACAAACACCACAGCCTACTGCAGTGTACCCGTCTTCTGATGGCTGCTTCCAGTAAGATAGTGCACAATGTCATAAAGCTCAGATCATCTCAGACTTTCTTTGAACATAACAATGAGTTCACTGTTCTCAAATGGCCTCCACAGTCTCCAGATCTCAATCCAATAGATGTGATGGAACAGAAGATTCCCATCACAGATGTGCACCCAGCAAATCTGCAGCAGTTGTGTTCCTGTCATGTTAACGTGGAACAAATAAAATGTAGCCAGCATGGAGAATTAAGCACATTCTGAAGGCAAGTGGGTCCACCCTGGTTTTAGTAAGAACGTACCTAATGAAGTGGCCAGTGTATGTGTGAAATGAAATTTAGATTTTTAGGAACTTTCCCATTGTAACCTTTCAAAGAACTATACTATAATAGCGCTTCAAAGTAACACAAAAACTTTATCATCTCTTGAAAAATTCACAATTTGAAGCAAATCTGAAAAAATATTTACTCTTTATTTATTTATTTATTTATTTATTTAAAGTCAAACAGGCAGACGTGATGGTTCTTTTGAAAAAATTATACAAAAATATTTGTTCACTTTCTTCTGCCTCAACTTAAACCTTGGTTTAAGCAATCATGAATTTCCCATCTCTGATGGTTTTCCACTTATGGAACGAATTAGGTGTAATGGAAACAATAATGGGAGTTGAATGAAAACATCTATTGTTAATGAATATTAAAAGAAAAGCTGATTTACAGATGAATACTATGAATTGCATGTCTGCTTTCTTTAGTCTGTTCTTTCTGTTACAGTACAAAATACAACAAATGCATTTCAGCTGTTAATGATAAAACCACCTATACTTACAGTCTGTCCAGTTTTGTAAACTTCAAGCTAGCAAAGATTATTTCTGAAATAAAAACTCATCTTGACAAGATGTTTAGCAATTTTAAAGAGTGTTTCCTGTACAAAAAAGAATTGTATAACTGATTACTGGATTAGCAGTAAAATGTTACAAATGCTAAACTATATTCTCTTTCAGATGAATATTTTTGCAGTGTGCTAAACGTTGATAAGGTCTGAGCTGTAGTCAGTAGAGGTCAGAAAGTGTGACCTGTTGAGATCTATTAAACTGCTTTGTGCCAACCTGTCCCACACGCCAGCATTACAGACAACTCAAGACTCTCTTTCCCAAAGCCGTTTGCTCTCTCTAATTAAAAACATTCATCCGCAAGCTATGCCCTCCAAGGTCAATAGTCTGGACCTCTGAACTGGCCCCTGCTGTAGCACAAGGCCTTTCATTAGATTAAACACAATAATGAGAAAATCTTTTATCTTTGCATATAATTAAAGCTGGGATGAAGGACAACTAAATCAATGATGTGGAATGACAAGTTCGTAAATGAATTAAAACTGTCAATGTGGGCTTGGCTGCAATCAATGACAAATGTTAAGGATAGACTAGATGGGATGTAGTAACAGCATGAAGCAACTATCTGTCCAAATACACATATATGATAGTGGTGGAATAGACTGGGATTTTTCCTTGTGTGCATTTTGCATTGAGTCTTTTTTCATTTCCATTAATTAAAGGTACACGGTACTTAAAATATCCACAGATTAGGTTATGAGGTTCATTTTGTACATTTTCGAGTCAGTCAAACATCCTGAGTTGTAACACAGCAGATAGTAAAGGCAGCATGGATGACTTAGTTAATAGCATCATACAGACATAGGAGGGCAGTGTTGGGCTTTGGAATACCTTCCAGGCTCACAACGATTTTAACACATAGTCCTCAGACAAAAACGGAAAATGTGGACAAAACAAAACTCCTTAAAATTATTTTAATTATTTTTGTATAAATAGATAATTTTGCATTTTCTTACTGAATAATCTATTAAAAATAATGCTACTAGTTCAATGTAGAGACTAATTTACCATCTAACCTGAGTAATATTAATATATTAATCCCAACTGAACAGCTACAGAAAAAAAATATAACAAAATATAGTAAAGATTATAGACAAATTAATCACGGTCATAGTTAGTCATAGTCTAAAGTTTTCGATTACTGTAGGAAGGGACAATAGAAAAATGCAGTTTTTCACGTCTGCGCTGCTTGTGTGCGTTTGTATTTGAGGAGATGGGAAAGGATGTGAGCACGAGCTTGTATTGACAAGCCTTCAGTTGCTGTCTGACATACAGACAGGAAGTCACTGTCACATGACTGAGATATCGGCACCTTGTCCGATTGCACAGAGGGCCTCTTATGTTTGCTGCCAGCACAAATGCAGGCCAAGTCATTCATACATGCGCACATCCACGTCCAAAGAGCGATGAGAAGACTGAGGAGATCAGAACAAAGGCAAAAAAGGACATGTTGAGTGTTTCGTCGCGTGCTTTAAGTGCCCTCTTATTGTCGGATCACAAGTGTTCTTTGTAGCGTTTGTACAAACACAGTTACGCAGCTGGATTTCTACCCGACTTAAGTATCTGTTGAAGAATTTCAGGTCCTCTATCTGTTCGGCTCCTATCTGTCCCATCTCACTCACGGCCAATTTCCCTAAACTGTCACAGCTAATAATTGGGCCTCTCTGTCAGGAAGGAAATCAGGCCCACTGTTCTCACTAAAACACTCATCCTTCACCCCTCCCTTAATCCTTACCTCTCCCCTTTCTCCCCCTTGCTCTACTGCTCTTATTCTTCTTCTCGATCACCCCGCTCGCCTAACGCAGTAAGTTTCAGCTCTCCAGATAGAACACAGCCACCTCTTCCATCTGCTCTTCGTTCAGCTCCTCGTTCTGGGTTTGTGCGTGTGGTTGTGTGTGTGCGTGCGTGTTGGAAGGGGTGTACGCTGTGTGACAGTGGTAGCCTCAGGGCCAGGTTGCTGTTGACAGGGACGAGGGTCTCTGATTTGAGGGGAGCCGTCACACCAGCGACTGCAGCTGCCTCCCCGAGTGACACCTCCCTGTTAGTGGGGGAGATGTGGACACATGTGTCTGTGTGTGTGTGTGTGTGTTGGTAGTGTTGATGGTGGGGTTGATGGACTGACTGGCTGCCTACAGAGCTCAGGACAAACAGGGAAACTTTCCCTGATGAGCTGACAGGCCCTCATGTTGAACACCTTGCTGGGCTCTGGCTGGCGCTTGGACAAAGTGTAGAAAAGGTGAAGAAGAAAACGAAAACACGGGCCAAGCAGGTCAGGGGAATAAGAAGAAGTGGAAAAGGGACCTAAACAGCCCCCAATTCTAATGTGTCATGCTTGCATGCAGCTTGTCTGTATGGGTTTGTGCGCCTCCAGAGTCCAAGCTGTGTAGATCACCATTCCACCTTATCTAATTTCATTAATGTGATCCCCTGTCCATCCTCTGACGGCTTAATAGCCATTATTTGTGGTTCCCTTCAAATAAAGGCTCAGCAGTAAATTGCAGTCTGTGGAAATCGAGATATAAACGCCACCCTGCATTACTGTATAATATCTTTCCCTTTAATTAACTGAAAGCCATGCTGACATTTATTGGATTGCAAGTTACTTGTTAATGGCAATAAATTGCGAAACAAAAAAAAAGAATCATTGCTTATTTTACATCAATAATTTGTGGACCTTTTGCTAATGATTATTCATTACTCGCCTATGGGGACTGTCGTGTTTGGTGAGCTAAAGTGAATGAAGAATGTAAAGATTTAAGTGGGCAGCATCTACTTAGCGTTATGGCTTTGGTGCCGTGTATTAAATGCCTTCCTCTGTTGCGGTCCCTTTATCTTGTCTTTCGCATCTGGGTTTTGATAAAGAATGTGCTCAGTAAAATTTATTGCACTGTGGTCTTTCCGTCATATTGGGCTACATTCAGCATCCAGTCATATCCTCAAGTTAGACACAAAAAAAAGAATGAAAATTGAACTGAAATATTTGTTAATGTGCCATCCTGTGGGCTTGTGTGATGAGGGGTTTTTAATCCGTTTTATGAGGCTTTAGTAATCGGTCACCTTTTGCAAAAGCAGCGTGCTACATATTAGTCAAATCCATCATCTAAAAGACTTTCAACAGACCTGCTTCTCTCATAGTATGTCACATAATAAATATCACACTGCATATTTTAATCACCACTGGCATTTTGGGAAGAAGCATATTCACCGTTACTGAAATACGGCTCTGAAGTCAACCAACACGTGTAACTGCAATTTGTCAAAAATGATTAGCTCCTGAATACCTTTTTTTTCTTATCTATAGTCTCTTGTGGTATATATATATATATGTATGTATATCCTGTATAAGGATGGATAAATAGGATAAGTTAGGATAATTTCATTTATATATTTCTAATCTAATTAGCATCCCAGAAGCTCATGGTTCACATATGTGTTGGAAAATCCAGAAACATGGCAACCTGCTGAAGGCCTAAGTCTCTGCAGTCTGCAGTTTGCCAACAACAACAACAACAACAACAACAACAAAAACTCTTTGCGGTGAAGGAACGAATTTCCCTCAATAGTGCCACTGTGTGCGCGTCACTCTGTTGCTACCAGCTTGCTATTTGGAAGAACATATTCCCTGTCACAGTGGGCACCCGTCAGAGAGGCTGGTGACTCTCATCAGGCGCTGCCACTTACTTGGTGCTGGCACTGGTCTGGCGTGGAGGCAACAGAGATCTGACAGCCCTGCCACAAAAATAAAATCCTTCAGAGGCCAGGAAACGAGATTTACTCCCCCACCTCTCTTTGCACATAAATGTACACGCAAACATGCACACACAAACACATACGCAAAGTCAAAAAGAGCAGTCGGTCAGAGTATGCATGCAGCTCGGGCCTGTCAGTGCGGATCTGGTTGACGCGGCTCTACATGTAGGGAATGATTGGGCAGGAAGAGAATGGCGAGTGGAGGGAGGGGGCATCAGGCAGACAAAAACAGAGTTTAAATGATAGGACGTGAGTTGGAGAGCCAGCTCACACTCACCCTGATGACCCCTCTGCCCCCGTGTACTCTTGCTCTATGGTAACCTTTCCACATTGCCATGCTGCCCCTGGGTGTTTGCCCCGGTTATCCTTTCTTCTGCATCATTCGTTGTCTCCCGGTTGTTGATATGACCAGAGACAAGCTCTCAGAGAGACGTCGCTCTCCACCGATATCACGCCGTGCCTCTCACACACTTGTCTCAAATGCCTCTTACTCATCCCTTCTGATGCCTCCCATCAACCTGCGAATGAGCCGCTTTGACAGGGAGAGAGGGAAAGACAGAGGGAGACAGAAACGGAAGAGGGGAGGGGGCGAAAGGGGGCATCAGAGAGACCTGTTTATTTTGCAAGGCTGACAGAAAACTCTCCGAAATGCTGAGCTGGGATCACGTTGAGTAACATAGACTGTGACTTTTTAGGGGAGAAACAACCTGCTTTGGTAAACTTGGAATGACTTTGGAATAATCTGGCCTCTTCTCATATTGTGGAATGTCAGGAGAGAAATGCACTTCAGCAGTTCGTAGCTGCACTATAGAGTCAAACCCAAACCATCTGAAATGACAGGTCAATATCAAATTGTCTGCGGTTCAAAATGTCATCTCTCTTACTCTTTCTTTCCATCTCTGTCTCACTGGATCACTTTTCTACAACACTGTGTTTCTTCAAGCTGAGGATTGTGCGACATCAACCAGAATCCTTTTGGTGCTTTCAAATGGTTGAAGGACTTCAGATAGGGATCAGTGTATAAAATGCTTTTGTATAGATGGTTAGATGACTGGTTTAGAATTCCTCATAAAATCAGGGTGGAGATATTGTTTCTTTGTATTTGTATTCCCTTTCATACTTGTATTTGTCTGGCAGTGGCTAACCAGGCTGTCCACTAATTGCAGGGCTTGTGGTATGATCCCCAGCCTCTTCACATCTTGAAGTATCATTGAAAAAAAACACTGAACCACAAGTTGTTACAGATGCCATTACAGCTCCATTGAGTGAAAGAGAAACGTATTGTATAGCACTTTGTTGATACTAGATTAGAAGATGCTAAATGTGGGCCATTTACCTTTGTGCACCAGTTGTAATGAATTATCTGCAGTTGGTTGTAGCAGTATGTTTCCCTTCCTAACTTGCAGAGCTAGCTGCTAATTCCTGTTATTGGTAAGTAAAATACAAACAAGCTAACATGTTGGAAAAATGCTAGCACCAATGTCGCAGAATTCTTTGTGTTTTTGCTGTGTTGTGTTGTTTACTCATCAATTTTGTTCTCATATTTTTAATAAACCTTAAAAGCATCTGAGAAAACGTTTTTGTAAAAAAAGCGACTGACGTAGGAAGAAGGGTGTTTTGCATACACGTAGAACCAGTTGCTGTCCACTCGCAGTTTTGAAATGTTTTACTTTTGAGTAAACTGAAGCACAGTTAATAAAGTCGAGCAGAGGAATGTAAAAGGAGACGGTATAGAAATAGATTTCTCTGTTTCAAAATCTGATCTCTGTTTCTCCAAAGTTTCAAATTTGTCAGTGTGAAATTATCACAAAGCTAAATTGTGCAAGAAACATTAGTGCTCATTTATTTTATGTCAAAAGTGAACCCATCAATGGCTGGAATAAATTTCTTTAAAAATTAACTAACTAAGATCATGCTGATTTAAATGCTGATGTAACCAACATGAGTAAGTTGAGTAAGTATATGCTGTGGGGGTAATTTTTATTAAACAATTAAGTGAGAGTAGTAATCGTTAACTTTATTGCAGTGTGCTTTGTATGAAATTATTAGTGTTTTTCTGACAGCAACATGAAAAAAAAACTATTTCCTATATAAAACATTAAAAAAGGGTCAAACTGACCCATAGACAACATGATGTTTAAATAAACCATGATAGCGTTGCATGAAATCCCCAGCTTGTTGCAGACGGAGCCTTTAAACCAGCTTTCTCCACACGGATCTTCAGTTAATCCAGAGTTATCCGCACTTCCTTTACATAATATTAGCTCAACATCCCACAACACAAAGGGAATAAATCTCATCAGCCATCTGGACAGTGCATTTACAAAATGATCAATTTCAATCAAAGCAAATTAGAGGAAAGCCTGATGTATTTGACAAATAGATCATGGCCTGCTTTACCTCTGACCCACGTGTGACGCTTTGTCGGACTATAATCTCTTTAGAATTATTGGAGCATTCAATTAGCCAGATTAAATGACACAGCTAAGAAACATGTTGCTAATACAATGATGTGAAGCTGTACAGTCAGCCTCTGTCTCACGACTCACTCATTCATTCTCTCCCCTTCCCTCAGTCTTCTTTCTCACTCTCTGACTGCTTACCTCACAACCTGTTTTTCTGCTTTTTGCACATGCAAAAGAAACTGAAATGAAATACAACATTTCCTTTTATGATCTTTTATTAATAATATGACTACAAATATCTCAGATTTGAGTTCAGTCATAATGAAAAAAAAATCTTTATTATTCTTATTTGTTATCCATCTTTCTACCCTGTATCTGAAAGTTGCTCCTCTGTGCAGCATGACGCATGATGATGATGAACATGACATAAAGCTACAGAAAATTATCATTGTTTAGCAAATTTCTGAGCTTCCTGAGTAACACTAAGGACATTGTTGTATGCTCTTTCACTTGCAGGTGAAATAAAAACTGAATCATTTAAATGATTACTGCCAGCACAAACCACCAATGAGGTGTCTGGTCTGAGATTGCAATGACTAGAAGATGAATTATGAAGTCTTGTAATAAATTATGGTTTCCAGCAAGCTCCCACAGAAGAACTGTTGCTGATTCTTTTTGATGATCATCATGTCCGGACAGGTAATCCTTCCATGAGTGGTTGAACAGTAATGGTGTGAACTCTTCCTATCTGTGATTTGGGGGACAACATGACATTTAGTCATTACTCTCACCATGAGAAGGGTGACAACCTGCCATCTTTTGCTTTCTGCCTCAGTTGTAGCTGCCTCTGTGTTTGTTTTGATGGTTCATGACCTCAGAGTCTTTCTTGTCTTCTCCAGGATGCTTTTCTGTTATAGCATTAGAAACAGTGCTTGTTTATTGAGAATGTAGACTGGTTTCCCACTTAACAGTGCTTACTGGCTTCTAGTTTGTACACTGTCATATTGTTAAACTGAAATTTGCCTTGAATGGAATAAGCAGACTGTGTGCATCTCATAAACGCTATAGTGGAGTGGAACCAGAAAAATGTGGTCCTGGTTCAAATCCCACCTGGTACCTTTCTGTTTGGATTTTGCATGGTCTTTCTGAAGTTGTGTGGGCTTCCTACAGGTACTCTGGCTTCCTCCCACAGTTATGCATCACAAGACATGCGTGTTAAGTTACCTGTGGGTTCTAAATTGGCCATGGATGTGGGGCAGGTAATGTGTATGAAATAAAGCACTGTATTGGCACTTTGAGTGGTCAGTTAGTGAAATAAAAGTTCACAGGCCGTGATGTGGTGAAGCCCTTTGCTGCCTTCAGTGTTGTCTGAATACTGTGCTGTCTGCAGGGGGACCTTTTCATTATAC
>NW_005187571.1:880882-899512 GCF_000239375.1 Pundamilia nyererei | reverse complement strand
ATGTACGTCTGCAAGGACATTTTCAGGCCAACAAGTCTTTGGGAGTAGGTGAGCAAGGCACCGCCAGCTGTAAGTGAGCCAAAGAAGACAAAGAGATATTTGGGATTAGTATGAATTACAGTGTCTCCTTTCAAAAGTCTACTACTGATGTCCTATGCACACTTTACTCTTTAAAAAATATTTATATTAATCACTGCTAAAACAAAATGTTTTAGTGTATTGTGTCCATAATTATTATGTTTATATAGTTCTTTATAAAATAGACTGTGATAGACAGCTATTTACAATCTGAATATCAAGTAGCATATTTATTAGCCAATCAGATATAAATCCAGATGTTTAGGTGGAACATCTGTCCCAGGGCACCAATATGTCCACACTGTAGGTCTGCCTTTACTCTAAGCATGAAGGAGAAAAAACACATGGACAAAGATGGACTGTGTGCTATTAAGTATTTTTTAGAACTTCATTAGTCATTAGTGTGCAGTTTCAGGAATGAAAAAAGACTATAAATGATGTAGAATGATAGAAGTACTCATCGGTTGTTTGTGGCACAAATCGTCCGCAAACTGTATGTGCAATATTTCTGTGAATTAGATCAACTGTGCAAAAAGGAGCAATAACTAATACAGTTGTTTCATGTATATTTTAATCATCTTTAAATTAAATATTTAGGATATTTTACACACACCTGGTTAATTATGCTTCTTTTTCTTGTTGATTTAGATTACCTTTAGAAAAGGTTTAAAGCTTTTTTTCACAACTTCTGCTCACAAAACAAACATTTAAATAGTGCATTGATTTGTTTGGCACAAAAGAACACCACATCACTTTACAGGCTAAACTGACAGGTCACATATGAATTGCAAAATGCCTCCTTGTGTTCAGTAATACCGACTGGCTCTGCGGCTGCATTTTATTAAAAAGGCAGTGAATTCGATTTTTTTATGTTATTTATAAGGTTTAGTTTTTTTAAATGTGATGTTCTTAACTGGAAGATTTTGTTTTAAGCTGTGGTTTTTAGTTACTTTTTACATTTTAGTTACTTGAACTAAACCAGAGGTTCTTAGATTTACCACTCAATCTATTTTATCCTCTACTTCCATTATTATATTTTCACTTCTTATAAAATCTTTACATTACTATTTTAATGAAGCTTATTGGGAAACAATGCAGAGCCGGACTACATGGGTGCTTATTTTAAAAGAACAACAGACATAAACACCTTGTTTATCTTTAAGTCACCCACTGGCCCTACGCAGTGGATTTCCTGCAAGATCCCCATTAACAATAGAGCGAAACAGGTGCTGAACTTCCCACCTCTCATTAATTACTGGCCTTTAATTTCACAGTCCTAGATGTGGCTGTAACACACACCCCCACATTCACACACACAAACAGTTTGAGCCATAAACCCCTTTCTGCCAGTGGCTGATGCATGGCACCCTGTTGACACACACTAACAGTGATATATACCAGTGGATGAATCTCTAATTAAGCTTTGGCAGGGACTCCACAGTTACTTAGTGGCACACTTCATTATGTGCACACACCCGGCTCCAAAGCTACAGGCCTATCTGTGATTTAAGGTAACATAGAAAATCCCCTCGCTGCACTGCATCTGTTTCGTTTCCTGAAACATTTTTCTGTCTGTGGTTGATGTAACTTCAGGTTTCAGTGATTTTAATTTAAAGATACAATCTGGAATTTATTCAGCCTCTTAAACTTGTGGATATACTCCCACGCACTATTAAAAAACATGTCATCAGATAAAACATTCGGTAAGGGCTTTTTTTGTGACGTTCAGTGAAATGCAGATTACTGGGAACCATTAAACATCGTATGTCCAAGAAAACATGCCGCGTCATTTGCAGCATCTGAAAAAAGTCCTAACTGACACAATGACAGGACGGTGAATAACTCAAACAATGTATAGTGGGCAGCATTATGAAACAGCTTTTGCTCCTGGGCTCTGCAGCCAATCAGTGAGTTGCGTTATGTCTGATCACTACATGCACCACGACAGGGAGGGGTCAAGAGTCCTGACCCCTGATGATGGCTGGGGTGACAGATGTCATGTCAAGTTTGTAATGGCTTTGTTTTAATGACGGAGTGAGTCACTGCTTGTATATACGCGGGGGTCACTGTTGAACACGTACTGGATCGCTGTCACACTTTTCTCTGATGCAATATACTGTAACAACTTCTGAGCTGTGTGTCACTCAAAATAACAATGTCCTGTCGCCCTGCTGGAAAACTAATTCCATGTGAACAAGTAAAAGCACAAACACAGTAAAAATGCAAAGCATGTGACCACTGCACATTGTTATCATTAATGGAGAGTGAAAACACCAACCAGTAAATAGTGATCTCCTGTCAAACTCTATTTTAAAAAAAATAAAAATCAATAAAGTGATGCAATTATTCACTAATTAGCCATGTCCAAATTTTGCTGATAGGCTGACAGTATCTAATATAAGCCAACCTATCATAATTTAATTTCATGTAATTATGTGTATGACCATTGCAGTGCACTGAATTCGCTTTCTTTTTCTCTCTTGCTCCAGGCCCTTTCCTTTCTCAACCGTGGCCTTTTTTTACATCATTGTTTGACCAGTACGGAGGCCTGCATGTGTCTACAATTTATAACAAATGAAACGAGGACTACAAATGAATCACAGGATCACAGGGGGTGTGAAATTCTTTAAGAAGTGTTAAATGCTGAGTCGTGTTAAATTAGAACCAAAGAAAGAGACTCTCTAAAGAATTAGCACTTAATTAGGTCTTAATTAGCATAATTATGCATGCTAACAGTGTCTCGACAGAATAGCAGTTGTCAGGAGGGTTGAACCATCTGTAACAGCGGAGGATTAATACATCATCTTTTATATCCAACAACGCTTTACCTCTTCTATATCAAAGTGCTTTTCATTAATCAATTTCCCATTTATTGGACAGGAAATTTGGCATTTTTCATTATGTGCCATTATACCACTCCCTTTGCAGCTATAACAGTTCTAATTAGGCCTCGAGTGTATCCTCAAACACAAACACTTGAACAGAAAGACACACAGATGTGTGCATGCACACATGCACAGTTACAGCAATTGGCAGCGTTGCTTTATGTTGACCATACTTAACGTGGGTGACATGTGCAGGGTCTGGTGCTAGTAAAGAGAGGAAGGGACCAAGAAAGATGTAAAGGTGGGGGAGAAGTGGGAGGACTGACAATGAGGAGAGGAAAGACAGAGAGTGAGAAGAAAGAGGAGAACATCAGTAATCAATGAAAAGTCTTGAACTTAGGAAACCCTTTTCATGTTTGGTAATCAGCTAAGAGGGCCTGTGTGACCCTGTCGAGCTAGAATGGGGACGAGGACACGAAGGAGAAAGAAGCCTGCTGAAAGAGGACAAGATGGATTTCAGCTTTGTGTAATAATCCTCGGGGTCAATCATTAAAATATGACCCCAATTGCAAAAAAGTCAAAATCCTGCATAAAACATAAACTTTTTGTTTTATGGTGTTCTTATGTTTATGTTTTAAACATTTATAGCATTCATAATTGAACATTAGAATAAAATGCAAAATAGCAGTCTAAAGTGAGACATTGTACAATTTTAAGAAAAATCCATCCATCCATTCGCTCCCGCTTATCCTTTTCATGTCACGAGGGGCGCTGGAGCCTATCCCAGCTGTCATAGGGCGAGAGGCATGGTACACCCTGGACAGGTCACCAGTCTGTCGCAGGGCCAAGACACAGGGACAGACAACCATTCGCACTCACATTCATTCGCACATTCACACCTAGTGACAATTTGGATTATCCAATTAACCTATCCCCACAAGCTGCATGTCTTTGGACGGTGGGAGGAAGCCGGAGTACCTGGAGGGAACCTACGCAAACACAGGGAAAACATGCAAACTCCACACAGAAAGACCCTGGCTTAATGGTGGAATTGAACTCAGCACCTTCTTGCGGTGCGGCAACAGTGCTAACGCACCTATTTCAAGAAAAAATGCAGTCATTTTCAATTTGACACATCATTTACAGCACATTGTATGATGACTAGATTTTGTGAATCTGGAGAAATCTCTGTGTGCAAGGGACAAGGCTGAAAATCTATACTGGACACCAATGATTTTCAGGCCACACTGCATTTACCCGGTAAAACATATATGGAAATCACTGCACGAGCTCAGAACACTTCAAGACATCACTGTCTGTGAAAACAGTTTACTGTGCCATCCACAAATGCAGGTTCAATTATGTAAAGAATGCCAAATATGATAAAGACAACTTTGAGAGCAACTTTGGAAACCAGGAACTTCTGATTTAACCTGAATATCCATCTTTTGCTTTTTGCACAGACCGTCTACCTGCATGCAAACAAAACCAGCTCAAACATGATTGTCCGAGAAAATGTTTGGTGCCAAAAACTTGCTCTTTGCCTGAAAATTGCGCACGCTCATATGCACACATCTGCATTTGGTATAGTAAAGAGATTTTGTTCACATCTATCTGTAACTGGAACCGTTATAATAATAATAATAATAATAATAATCGGCTTTTATTGGAGTTTTCAACCCATCCCACTTTCCTCATCAGCAGATGGAGTTTGCACAGCTGCTCTTACCATTAAAACTACTGTTCTTGACATGTAAGTTTCAAAGTTTGATGTAAGTTTGATGTAAATTTACTTGCTAATTTTTGAGTTAATTGGAATTTATGAATCAATTTTCAAGCTTATTTGGAAAATTGCTCAGATGCAGTTTATCATAGAGCTTCAGGTAAACATGTTTCATTCGCGTTCCTGTCTCCTTCATCATTATACAAATTGGCTAACAAGTAATTCTAATGTCTTTCCTTGTTGGATTTCCGCTTCTCCCGCTTTTTTCTATATTCCGTCTGAGGAATCGATGTCTTGATGGATAACAAGCATGGCACATCTCACCTTCCTCTTTAGGGAAGGGTGACAGAATCAGTCCCAGCGCTGCCATTTCCATCTACCAGCCCTCGAACACACGCTGACACACAGTGAGGTGTGGTCAGGGCACACACACAGCATAGCTGCAATCTATAAGAGCCCTGAGCCTTAGGCGACCTTGAGACACTCCACTCACGCTGGCCTTGCCAATAGCATAAGTGGAGGTGTGTCTGTGTGCATGTGCTTATATTTGTATATGTGTTAAGCACGTCTCACCTGCATACATTTATTTCTCCTGCACTTACTGCCCCTTACCTCTTTGATATAAAACTCTTCTAGCTGATGTACATGCTAATTCTCTTCATATGGTATTTAAAGTGGGAGTCAAACACTTGAACAAGGTCTCCCCCTCTCCATCCCACCCCCCTTCTCTTCCCTTTCCTCTCTCAGGCCCGCAGGGACATTAGCATTATCGATGAGCTCACCCCGTCACCTCAGACACGGGCTCTTAAAAGAGAATAATTTCATGCAAATGAGATATTGATGAGCTAATGATTAATTGGCTGCCTGACTGTGTTAATATGCAATAGCTGTCGTGTAATATGCATTTCTAATGACTCTGTCTCAGAGTGTTCAAACAAATGGGCGACTTTGATCATTGGGGTACTCAGAGGCTTTCCAGCATGTTAGCTGTGGGATAAAGCTTTGCCAGAGGGGTTTGTGCAAACTGCCATGGGAATGCAGCCATGGAGAAAGGGGAAGTTCTCTTTCTTTGAGTGGTGGAAAATTAAGTTGTAGAGCTTGATTGATGTAAGAACGACTGTCCTCGAAAGTGTATGGACAACCCCGACCTCATTCATTCATTCCATACTCCAGCTATATCACAGATTTTACAAACGCTTTCTCGAAATCTGAAAATTTACAATTTACCCAAAAGGAGAGAATATGAAGCAAACCCTCTTTCAGATTTTTCCACTACTTTGTTAGCAGTTATTAAACTGCAAGTTTACAGTAAAAATAGAAATCTGATACTGACACTGGCTATACTGCACTTTCTATTGCCGTACAAAGTAAATCAGTGCAGTACTGGCCATTCCACATTAAAAGTGCCAAAACTGAAGCAAAATGTATTGTTTGTGTACATGGATACAGCTTGTTCTACATTTCATGGCAGGTGACATTTAAAACTAATTAATTTTAATTGACAGTACATTTTGTGTGAGCACCGTGTATGCTGGTGAAAAATAAAAAATAAAATAATGCTTTGAAATGGGGTGATTGTGGTGTTTTAGCACAAACTGACGTGCAAATTTCCATTTTAAACGGCAACCTGGTTTTATATTAAAGCAGGTTTTCATGGATAATGCCTTTATCTTAATCTAACCAAGTACTTCTTTCGATGTCTATGTGACATAAAACTGTGAATAAAAAAAATGCTAAGTGTAGAAAGAAAATGTAAAAAAGTGTATGAAGGCAAAATTTTATAAACCATTTTCACAGAACCTAAAATTTAAAAAAAATCCACATATTTAAAGGAGAAAACTGGTAACCCTGTTTGGTTGCATGTTGGTGAACTATGAACTAAAATACCACTCTTATATCTGATCTTTAAGCCTGTTGGATTAATAATACGAGCATGAACTAACCCAAACTGTGAATTATTCATACCAAAATGAATTTCCAGACTACTCCATCCCATCCCCTCATTTGATCTACCACAGATGAACAGCCACTAATGAAGAAGGTTTTAAAAAATCCTGAATAGTGCGAGGTTACTGACACACATCTATTCACCTTTCAATAGCAAGTGCCATGGTTCCTGAGAATATTATGTCAGGTCAATTTGTGTGTGCTTGTGTGTGTGTAAATTGCTGCAATGACCCATGAGTGGGCCTAATCACACTCACTGCAGTTGCCCTTGGGGACCTGCATGGATCTGTCCAATTGTCATTCAGGCGCTTGCCTGGTCTGTTTTTCGGTTAGGAGCAGAAAAGGGTGTGTATGCATTTCACCAACTGCAATACGGCAAAAAAGGATTCAGGTAACGTGGTTAATGTAAGACCTAAAGACAGATAGGTGGTGAGACAGGGCTGGACAGGCAGTGGAACAGGCAAACATGTGGCCAGACCTGTCAACAGAGATAGGCCTGCTGACACCTGCAAGTGTGTGTGTTTCTGTGTATGCGTGTGTCCAGAATGGCAGTTGATGGCTGCCACTCAGACAACTAATCTGCCATCAGCTGAGTGACAGGGGACTGTGCTGTTGCCCTGTCCTGCTCATTTAATTACCAAGTGTCCAACGAGGTTTCCTACATTGTTAGCTGTAAACATCTCAGGATGTGCACTCAGAGAGGGTGTGTGTATGTGTTTGTCACTGTTCAACTTAATAATGCTGTAATGGCTCTGAGTTCAGGTCATTGTGCTACAACTTTGAGTGTTTACGGGATGTTTGGCTGTGTGGGATGTGTGCTTTTGTGTGAGCATGGTTTTCCTGCCAAAGCTCCCATTGGTTACTGTTTGGCAAATTTGCCTTTGGGGACACCCCAGTCAATATTTTTGGTTCTGTGTGCCTGTCGTTTTTCAGATCAATTAAAAAGAAGCTAATGAAAATCTAAATCATCACCTGAAGGTAGCCAATGGCTTTGAGATTGCAGTTCAGCTGTTGAATTCCCTCTTTTGTTCTCCACACGGACTTCAAAGCAACCAAAATGAAGCATGAATGGTCAGTACTAGTCAGCACAAGGGGAGTACAAATGGAAACCAGAAAGATTTCGATACCAAAAGTCTTGTTTTGCTTTGAGATTTTATAAATCTGGAAATTACTTAATTAATAATCTGCATATATCTATTTAAGCAACGGTTTTAGAGAAGGGCAAAAACTTGCATTAAATGAGTGATCAGCAACTGACACTAAAAATGTACATTGTGGCTGTTTTATTCATTGTTGTTATTATATCACAAGCTGGTGTGTGTCATTGTCTTCTACAAGTTATAAAGGATCAATGGTATCTCCCCCAGCAAAGGTATCTCCCACGCTGCCACTGTAAAAGCGCATAGGGAGTGCTGGACATCATCAGCGCTGAAAAATCTGAACAGTGTTGGACAGATAAGAGCAGCAGTGAGTTTCCCAGCTGTGATATATCCTCTGGTCAGACAGCACTCCTATTTCCCCTCTTTCATAAATGGGCATTTTTATTGAATTTACTCACTGATAAATAAATGGACTGCCACAGACTCGTCTAAGCCTGCCCCGAGGAGGATACTTGGCAGGAGTTTACACAGTCAGCTTTCTTTCTCACTCTTTCTTTCTCTTGTGATAGTGATTTTGTTAGAGATCAGAGAGAGTCGCGTATTGATAGATATTGAGAAAGGCAGACAGACACAGAAATATCGATAAATGTTGGATATATGTGAAAACAATCTCAGAGCACATTAGCTTTTTGAAGGAGCTGCAAAACAACAGATACTACATATGGACCCATGGAGTAGAACAACAAGTCCTCCAGCCTGAACAGCCATGTGTCACAGGTCTTTGGAAAGGTCTTTGAAAGGAAAATGAGATACTAGATTACAAAATGGGAACTGAAAGGTTCCCATTTTGGGAATATATATGGGAAAACTGGGAATATATATATATATATATATACATATTCCCAGTCCAGCCCTGTATGCAGCTCATCTGCAGTTTGGTGTCACCTATATCTTCCTACTCGGAAGGCAGAATTTCCGAGTTCCGAGTACAATCGAAAGCACCACGACTGCAGTTTTCGTGTTGGATGTAAAATAGTGCACGTGACACTGTGACGTAGGCTAGAATCATGGTGGCAGTCACCGACGGTCCAGGCGTGGGATTTCTCTCGTGGAAATATGCAGATTATTTTTTCCTTTCTATTGGTAGGTGGCACACTGCACTTGTGGCAAGTAAGCAAGCTAGAAGACTGGCAATCTTGCTGGGTATCCAGTTACGGAAGCAACACATTAACAAGAGAATTCTGAGTAAAACCAAAGTTACATCCCTAGTAACTAGTTACTCTGAAAGTAACGAGTAACTTGAAGTAACTGAGTTACTTTTGATAGAAGTAACTAGTGATGTAACTAAGTTACTAAATTAAAGTAACTTACCCAACACTGGTACTAACACTATGGCACAGTGAAACTGTATTATTATCACAGTCAATTTTTGTCCTTAAACGAATCCCTTTATCCATCCATCCATCTTCATCCGCTTTTTCCGGGGCCGGGTCGCGGGGGCAGCAGCCTAAGCAAAGAGGCCCAGACCTCCCTCTCCCCAGCCACCTCCTCCAGCTTGTCCGGGGGAATACCAAGGCTTTCCCAGGCCAGCCGAGAGATATAATCTCTCCAGCGTGTCCTGGGTCTGCCCCGGGGCCTCCTCCCGGTGGGACATGCCTGGAACACCTCACCCAGGAGGCGCCCAGGGGGCATCCTTGTCAGATGCCCGAACCACCTCAGCTGGCTCCTTTCGATGTGGAGCAGCAGCTGCTCTACTCTGAGCCCCTCCCGGATGGCCGAACTTCTCACCCTATCTCTAAGGGAGAGGCCAGCCACCCTTCGGAGGAAGCTCATTTCTGCCGCTTGTATCCGCGATCTCGTTCTTTTGGTCACTACCCACAGCTCGTGGCCATAGGTGAGGGTAGGGACGTAGATCGACCGGTAAATTGAGAGCTTCGCTTTTACACTCAGCTCCCTCTTCACCACGACGGACCGGTGCAGCGTCCGCATTACTGCAGCTGCAGCCCCAATCCGTCTGTCGATCTCCGGCTCCCTTCTCCCATCACTCGCGAACAAGACCCCGAGATACTTGAACTCCTCCGCTTGTGTCAGGAACTCATCCCCGACCCGGAGTGGGCACTCCACCCTTTTCTGAGGCCACCAAAGCGAAAGCCCTCCGCCACTTGGCTCGAATCCCTTTAATCTTACAGATATACAGCACTACAGTATTGATACTGATTAAAACTAAAATGGCCAATCAGTTTCAATGCTAATAACACCAAATGCTGGAGAGCCACAAAGCTGGAACGACTGCCAACCTGGTTGGTGTGTCCAAATCAAGAACTCAAGCTTGATAATTTTGCGCTGAAACCACAGTAAACCTTATTTCATGACATGTTTGGACACCTGATGTTAGTGCAAATAAGTGCTTGACACACAGTCAAATGTCCATGTGTCGGTCAGGTCTGATCAAGCCAGAGATCCATTAGGTTAGTATGCAAATGTATGTATATTAGGGTCATTGATCGGTGTGAGCGGGCCATTTTTAAAGCTTGGTGATGCTAATGAGGAAAGAAGGGTTGGCATGACCTGTCTGGGTCTAACTCAATACAGTGTCACATTACAGCACAACTCAATCACTTACATTTCTGAGTGGACCAGGTAATAATGTCACTTCCTATTGGACCAGAGAGCATCACAAGATGACTCTGACCTCTACAAACCTATGGAGTGATGGTGATGTTACAGCTTCAACTGGGTATAAATCTACTTTAATGTTTCCCTTCATTTCTACCAACATTACTTGTCATGTTCTCATGTTATTGCTAAGGATTGTCTATTGCATTGGAGTCACACTGGGTTAAATATGTACACTTGGGTTTTAAGGGGTATTTATTATTTTCTTCTTTTTTTTTGGGTTGTATGGAAGCCCCAAACGCAATTTCATTGTTCTTGACAATGACAATAAATAAATACTACTACTATATTGGGACTCAGATACTTGTAGATACCAAATGTCAGTGGATCGCCTCAGTTATTCTGAATCTGTTCCAAGAAGCATTTTGCAATTATGGAAATAGGGGCATAACACAGAAGCAATGTTTTTGTAGTAGAAATTTGACATGATCAAATCAGGAGATTGTGTTATATTTTGTTATTGCTATAAAATCAGTTCAACATAGATCAAAGGATCAAAAGTTAATTTCTATATTATATTTTTAAATGAAAATGTAATTCCATTTTACTCTAAGTATTAACAAAATATTTAGTTCATCAACATGAACTTATCTAGGAAGTAATTAAATAATGATTTTCAGAAGTTAAATAACTGCAGAGAGTGACGATTTGCCTGAAAAATAGTTCACAATGAAACTTTTAACTGGAACCCTGCATAAAAACTTGCGATATTACATTTTATTAAATTTTTAAAAATGTAAGGTTTTATAAGGCAGGGCTGCTCATCTTATAAAGGGAAATAGGAGCCAGTGGGCCAGTTCCTGGACACTTAATGCAGTTTTGTGTGTGTGTGTGTGTGTGTGTGTGTGTGTGTGTGTGTGTGTGTGTGTGTGTGTGTGTGTGTGTGTGTTTCCTGGCTTTCCCTCAATTTTATCATTATGATCATCATCAGGTCTCATGCAGCGTATGCACAAAGCTGATGTTTTCACTGCAGATGATTCTGGGCGAAACCCATCTGTAAAATCCACTCCAAAGTTCATTAAGTGATGAGTGGCAACATCAATTTATCTGGTGCATGGAGCACCATAGTAAATGGTTGAGCATTACATGGATTGTACTATAGGGCTACGGGACTGCATTTGTAGGACAGTTATGAGGAAGCTACTGAAGATGTCCAAAACATCAGGCAGCAAGGACAGATGCCCAAAGTTAGTTCTCCATACACAGCCGTGCTAATGAAATCCTGGGTTGCAGCTCCTGAGATTTTCAGCTGTGTTACTGATTAACTGTTGTCAAATATAAACAAAGTGAAATACTCTGATGAAACCCTGCATGACACTTGACCACCTGAAAAAGATGCTGCTTATATTCCAGGCAGAAGCAACCAAACATGACTCGTCCTCCATCACATCATACTGGACAGGACACTGTGGAATTTATGTTCAAGTTTGTGGATTTACTGGTCTTAGAAATGGTGATGTTAAACTAGAAGCTGATTACTATTGAGCCTTAGATGCTGGAGTCAGACATGCTCTATGAAAAAAAATGCTAAAACTCCAAGCACTGCATCTATCATGTCTCAGCTCTGTGTGTTCCATTGTCTAGTTTCTAAGATCTCAGTTACATTGAAGAAATTATGGATATTTCTCAAACAAAACAAGCATCAGGGTTACAATTTTGTCTTTTTTGTTATCTGCTGAACAAACTGGGGTAACAGGGGTAACTGGATACTGAGAGGGAGGCTGTTCATCATTGCAATATAGATACAACTGACTACATTTGCACATCTACAGTTATGTGCAAAAGAATATACACTGTTGCTCCTTTCATTGGTAAATAGCAGCTCGACGCTCCTAAGCAGTTTGAACAAATATGTTTAGAAGGACATGGCTGCACAGCTGGACAAACCACATGTTTCTGGAATAATATGCTTTGTACTGATGAAACCAAAGTTGATATGTTTGACCAGAAAACACAGCACCACTTTTAAAGAAAACCAAACTTAGAAGATCAGCACAAACACCTTATTACAGCTATCAAGCACAGTAGCTGGTGATGACCTGGGCACCTGAGTCTGGACACTTAGTCCAGAAACATGTCTGAAATGCTGTAGTGGGACCTTAAGAGGCTTAAATAAATCAATTAATATTACAAAGAGGGCTACTGAATCAGGGGTTCTACTTTTCTCACTTTAGGTTCTATTTTTAAGCACAACTGCAAACAGTGAAAACAGGATCATCCAGGGAAAACTTAGGTATGTGCAGAGAAAGCACGCAAACTTCACACCGAAGCGCCACAGCTGGCCAGCTCAAACAATGAACTTTCTTACTCTGTTGCAAAAAGGTGCTATCACTACACCATAGTTAGCTGATAATGAAAAATACGTGTTAAAAATTATGTGCACTTTAGTTTATTGTAAAATGTACTTAGAAAATACTGGTATTTTGCTTTTGCAGAGCTAAAATTGTGTTGAATCTAACAGAAGCACTTTTCAGTTACTTTAAACCTATATAAAATCACTAGGATGGAGTGCATCCGTTCTGAAAAATGTCACTTTTGTCATTCACAGAGATTTATGATTTCAAAAGAGACAGAGCATGTACTCATACCTAGATTTTCTTACCTAATGCTGTTAGCAAGACAAATTACAAAGCCCACAATTCTGGGACAGAAACCAGAAGTTACTGATGAGGTAAAAACTCTCTGTGGACAGGGAACCTTATATCAGCCATACATACAGTATGTATACTGTGTCAGAATCTATTGTGGGTGAGGGGCCTATGTGTACGTGCACATGTGTATGTGTATGTGTGAGGCTATACCATCCGCAATAACGAGTTTTGACAGCTCCCACACCCCTCAGTGCAGTGTGTGTCTATGGGCTCATTCAGAGTGACAGTGTAGATTAGGGGTGTAATCCTCGCAGAGCTACAGGGGATCTATCAGTACCCTGGGCCCCAGACACACACACATATGCACACAGACACACACACAGACACACACACATATGCACACAGACACACACACAGACACACACACATATGCACACAGACACACACACAAACACACACACATGCACACAGACACACACACAGACACACACACACTGCAAAATTAATTGAAATGTTAATGGAGATGAAGACTCAATTCTTAATTGCTTGGTGCTGGATTAGGACAAGATCGTTTATGAAGAGACATTAAATCAGGATCCAGGCAATCTTGGTTGTAAAAAGGTTCCAGGCATGTGCAGGAGGGTCATAAACGAGTGCTGGTTATCACAACACACAAACTGTGACTGACACAGTGTTTTTGTTACCAGGTCATGTTAGCAAATTGAATGGGATGATTAGTTAACGATATGTACTCAAAGAAAGTTCACTGTATTTGTCTTTTTTTTCCCCCAAAATGAAATATCTGAGGTGGCAGAAAAATAAAAGCAGTGTTTTGAGTTTTCCCCGGATGTGTCGAGGAAAAACACTTAGAGGGAAGCTTTGATCTTGGTTTTAATTAGCTCCTATTCCCCTCTAGTATTCCTCTTTTCTGTATTTGCAAGAAAGCGTACGAACAATGCTCACAACGAACGCTCTTCTGCCGATATCAGCATTTTACTTAACTTTCCCTCTTAACTTGTTTTTTTTCTCTCTTTACTTCTCAAAGTGTACCCCCACTCCCTGAAAATGTCATCACGGGTAGGAACAGCAA
The DNA here is from genome assembly GCF_000239375.1 of Pundamilia nyererei. Classification (NCBI taxonomy): domain Eukaryota; kingdom Metazoa; phylum Chordata; class Actinopteri; order Cichliformes; family Cichlidae; genus Pundamilia; species Pundamilia nyererei. Next base: position 885,482 of record NW_005187571.1, on the reverse strand, counting down.
AAAAAAGTTATTCTTTACTCAGTCCATCACATCCTACTCATTCTCTTTGCCTTTAAGATGTATCAAATATACCAAGTGCATAATAAATTTATCATGTGGATGTTTCTAAATCAATATTAATTTCAGGCCTTTCATGAAGGCAAATCAATAGCGGCATCACTAAGAGGCTCCTTTGCATGTTGAGCACCTTGTCTCTGCCAGTGAATGGAGATGTGATGAGAGGTGAGAGAGCAACCATGGTGGTGCCAGCGGGGAGGCCCAAACTCACTCATTATCTCCCCTCAATTAGACCTTCTCGCTTTGCCACCGTGGGCCTCCACAGAGCCAGTGTGTGTGTGTGTGTGTGTGTGTGTGTGTGTGTGTGTGTGTGTGTGTGTGTGTGTGTGTGTGTGTGTGTTTCTATGTGCTTTTCACCCCGCTGAGTTCATCATACAGACAACTGAAGAGTGTTTCCGCTGAAAATCTCTCTCACTGATCACTTAGACATAATTGGACAGGCCAACTCTTTCTCTCTCTCTCTCTTCCTCTCACTGTGTGCGTGTGTGTGCGTGCGTGTGTGTGCGTGCGTGTGTGTGTGTGTGCCCCACAAATAGCGATACATAGCTTTAGAGGGATTTGCTTGCATGGCGCAGTAGCAGCAGTAGCACAACCAACAAATGTTGAGTTCAGCCCTGCTGCATTTGGGCCTTTTTAAAAAACAAAACAAACAAACAGAGATAAACGATTAAGTATTCATATCAAGTTGATGACACACACATAATAATATCCTAAACATAACATTATAAACCAAATGCAAAAAATGGACATAAGTTCCATCTTGAAGACTGCAGCTGAGTGTTTTTGCCGTTGCTAACCAGATTTGGTAAGTGTGGGGTGGATCTGATTCCTGGGGTCACTGCAGGCTTGTGACTCGTTAATCACAACGTAGGCCTGAACAAAAGCATACCCTGCTATATTGTCTTTTTTTTACTATAATATTGACCATAAGTTTTTAAAAAGTATCATGTTGCATTCATTACAGCTTGAAACTAGCAACTGAGACCATGAAATAATGAGGATGGTGCTTACTGAGGCTAAGGTCTGATTTGACTAGAGGAATCACCCCCTCCTGGCTTTTAGAAAGAATGCAGGTTTCAACCATTTCCACATTGGCTTCACTTTTAAGTCCAGGAAGCTACGTTCATTTGGATCTTAATGCAGGTTAACAACCTGCATAAAATTGAAACAAAGAATAGCAGGCTATAGAAGAGGATAGCTACTGCCTTTGTGTGTATAGAGCTGCAAAAAATCCTGTTGGAGATGACAGACAAAGAGGAGACAGTATGCACGATACAAAACTCCCAAATTACAAATTGGCTTGCAGGTTTGGGGCTTTTTTGCATACTGTAAAGAGAAAGGATGTTAACAGATGCCTAAGTATACATTAAGTACTCAGTAAGTAGTATCCTTAAGGAGGGTACAGTACTATCAATCTGTTCTTCTGGATCCTTTGCCTGAATAGTCCAGCACCAGAGACGAAGGGGTCACTTGATCTGTTTTGTTTTGTTTTTTATTTTCCCCTTTCCGTTCCCAAAGTCAACTGATTCAGAAAGGGCAAGAAACACATGGTGTCAGATGTTTCTAACTTTCAGACTAGCCAGTTTTTAAAAAAAGATGTTTCCATCTTTTCGTATTCCTTAATTTTTTAGTGCCACTGCAGATAATCTTAACCCCTTATGGGCGTAGCGTTTTCGGTGCGAGAAATGCTTCGTCACTCATCCAAGTGACTTCTTCAGTCTCAGTCTCCATTCCTTACCTGGATGATTGCGCATGCATCAAGACATCGTAACCTCTTATGTTTCTGCCACCTATAGTTTTTCTCAGATTCATGTAAATATTAAACATGTTTTGCATTGCTTTTTTCAGCATTATTGTGCTTACATGCAGTTTTAGACTTACACTGTCAGACCTGCATCAGGTCGATGTATCCACATTGTCCAATAAAAATTAATACATTTCCATAATATTCCTTCATAGTTTATATATATTTATATACATATTAACACGCTTAAATTCAAACTGTTCTGTTGTGAGACATTGCAGGTCTCATTCTGTACTTGCGCAAGCTGTGCATGTGTGATTTGGGGCTGTAATGTATCCCAGCAGCACTCTGGTTCAATTGTTAGGCTGAGTGAGAATGTCTGTAGCACAGCAGAGGGACTCCAATCCAACATTTATGAGGTCTGTGTGTCTGTGTGCAACTCTCTGGCCTCTTGTAGTCTCAAAACACAGGTTATAACACGGGAAGAGTTACACACATGGCTGTTAGTGCTCTTGAAAGCACATTTGCCAGACGTGCTTTACAACATGCACTTAAAAAAACACAAAAAACCCCAGACAGATGCACACACAGACACTGCGGGGATAGCAAGAACAGTGAGCTGGACTCTAACGAACTAATCAGTCCGTGCGTCGTTGTATACCTGTCTTTGTGTGTGTGGATAGGGACAGAAATAAATGGGCCGAGGTCAATTTGTGGAATGGAGAATTTTGCAGAGGGAGCATCAGGAGACAGAAAGTGGGAGAAGGCAATGGATAAAACGTGAGAAGTTGAAGTGTGTATAATCTTTGAGCAAAGTGAGGAGTAGCTGCAGAAGTTTTGTCTCTCCATCAGTAGTCCAGTTCCTAGTCCCTTGGTGCGCCTTTCTACCCCCCAGAGGGCCTGTTGTTTAGGGCTGCAGAGCCACCTAGGCCTTGATGAATTTCTCCCCGTCAACAAATTAAGAGTTGCTATTGTTGCTGTGACAACAAGGCATCCCGGCCGCCGTGGGGAGCACCATGGAGACCAGTGACAGAACTCCAGAAGTCTCCTAATCATCCCCAGCTGTCAGGAAGCACCTGGCCTGACACCTCTGCTTAAAACCTGTCTCCCAGGCATAAGATAATTACAAGTGCCAGCAGAGAAAGAGAGAGAAGGCAGGGAGAAGGAGAACTGGTGGGAGAGGAGAGAAAGAGAGAATTCTTTCTTATAAGTGGCTGTGTGAGGAATGGAGTGCAGGAGCTTTTTTATACAAGTTCTCATTGAAGTAGTGGAAGTGTTCAAAGGCAGAAGTGGAGTTGAGTGTGGGGAGGTGTCTGGGGTGTCTCCCCTCTTCCCTACAGAGAAGGCCTGGGAGGAGGTCCCTAGATAGCGCTGTGGGGGACAGGTGAGGGACGGAGCTGTCACTGGGCCCACATTCACATACATTTAAAAGACAGGGACTGTTTGACTGGTCCAGTACAAATGCTTCACGGATTGCACCACATTTGGGAACTAGCTCCTTTTTTCAATATTGTTTAAGAAAAGTTACACTAAAGTTGTAGAAGCTCTGGTGTGCTGTACATACAGGATAGTTTCAGGGGTAAATAGAGTAATGACTTGGAGAAAGTGTGCACAGAGCTTACAAAACAAAAACCTCGCTGCTGACATGCCAAACTGCCTCTCTGTTTCTGACAAAAAGGAAAAACACACTGAGGAACAGCAGCGCATTTCACCCACACGTACACACTCACACGGAGACACGTGCACGCTTACGTTTCATTACAGCCTCTCATTTCTCAAGCAGCGGGGCCTTCCTTCAGAATAACACTCCTGTCATCCCAGCCACAGGGGGCTAAATTATTCAAATACTCTAATTCTTCCCTTCTTCCTCCCACCCACCCTCTCTCTCTTTCCAGCACTCTGCCACTCATAATTTGTCTTTTCATTGTTGCCAATTTAGAGGCAATCCCTCCCATTAATGATGCCAACTGTTCTAAATGGTGTCGGAGCTGAGTGAACGCAGGAGAAGGAGGAGGAGGAGGAGGGAGATGTCAGCGAGAAGGAAGCAGTGCACGTGTGGCAAGGACAATGCTTGGGATTTTACAAGCTGCTGTGCAGATATAAATGGATGATATACCGACTTCTACCCATCTCTCTCTCCTGCCCTCCCACACGCTCTGATTGTTAAACAGCCTTTGTTTTATTAACTGTTTAAATGTACATATGTGGCTTTATTTGCCTGTCACTAGTAAGCATATTTTGGGAGATTATGAAATATATCTACATCTGTTTTCTGTGCAGGCTGTACTCGGATGCATAAAACTCCGGAATATATTTTCACTACGAATCAATTAGATCATATACTTTTATGGTTGTGCCTTTGTATTGGCAAGTGGCGAGCTATCTAGAAGCCACTTCCTTTTTTGTATCGACTGAATGAAAAGCACAATAAAACTGAATACATCAGCAGGGACATTGATGATGCAGCAAAATGGTACTTAGAAAATTGTTATTGTCTTTTTATGTGTTCTCCGGAGACTCGCTGCATCTACAGAAATATATAGAAAATTACATTTGAATCATGAATATTTGAAGTTGAGAAATAATTTATTCACTTTCATCAATCAGTGTTATGAACAGAAGAAATGATGTCAATATTTCATCTTTGAAAAATTATGCTAAGATAGATGGTACCGTCTGTCAAAGCTGAATCTGCACGTTTAAGGACAAAAAACAAGCAAAAAAAGCAAAATAACACACTTGAAAGTGAACTGCATTGTTCTCAGATTTTTTTTATCTTCAGATACATACATATATATA
>NW_005187571.1:878500-880862 GCF_000239375.1 Pundamilia nyererei | reverse complement strand
TATATATATATGTATCTGAAAATAACAAGACAGTGTTGAAAGAAAAATATAATTTTTTATCTGCAGCAGGTGACGTATGGAACATCTGACCTTGTCTAAATAAATCAGAATTATAGTAAATAAATTACTTGTTGGCTGAAGGATGATGGATCAATGTATGAAGCTCATTAATGTTTTTTTCATAATACCGCTCTTCAGTATTCACCTGTGAAATATTACGATATTCTTTGTTACAAACACCACATATTAATTTTGAGTTTGCTTTTTAAGACATATTGCAGTTGCTACACATTTTTTTTCTCTTCACGCTGAGACCAAGGTAGAAGTATTTTCAAATCGTGCTCAGACGTGACCAAAAGATCACAATCAGAGTAAATAAAGAGTGAAGGTGTAGATACAGGAAGAGAGAGAGACAGAGCGAGAGAGAAAGTGTGAGGAAATATTGATTGGTATGAGAAAGATGAGGCAGAGACAGAGAGAGTGGGTGAGAGAGGCTTGGTACAGCTGTGTGATGGAACTGGGTTGCTATCTTAAATGAGGAATCCCATATGAAGGTCTGGATTAACCAAATTTAATCCCTCATCAAACAGACAATAACAGTGCAGCCTAATCCCCCCCCAATTCTCAGATTAGTGCGCTCCTGCTCTCGTCTTGGCAGCGCAGTGGGGACTGGTGCCGGCCCGTTGAGCTCTCCTCCACAATGACCTCTGGATGAGAACAGGCTTACAAGCTGTACGCCTGAAGCTTCATCGCAGCGACTGGTAGTCAACAAAGTTTCACCAGATGAACGGTTATAAGGAGACTTTCACAAGAGATGGGAGGGTGAAAGACAGGACATTTAGGAGTTTACCTAAAAAGATTTAAAGAGAGCTGTTCTCAAAGTGTGCAAAGAGGTTTGTACAAAATGTTAGGTTATGGAATATGATTAACAGCAAATTATATTAAATAAAGCTCATAAAAAGGTGTTTCATTGCAAGTGACTTTGAGGACCTTGATTGTACTACAAAACCTGTAATTAGAGGTTGAGATATGGGGGGATGTAATTACCTCCAAGAGCGAGGACCCTGGAGTAAACAAATATGTTCGTCAAGCAAATAAAGGATTACTGCGTATGTGCTCACTTCACTTCTTAACCCATCTGATTCATCTGGGAAATGCAAAGCACAACATAAGGCAAGAGGATGAGAGAGACGGAGAGAAACAGTGAAAACAAGAAAAGAGAGAACGGACCAAAACTGCTGACGCCCGCTCTTCTGTGCCGGCTGGATGAGTCTTTTCCTCAGATAAAACATAAATAGGCAAATTCTCGTTGGGAATATGTGTTTAGTTGAGAAATATTTATTTATGTTTTTGTTTACTTTTACTTTGAAATTTGTGAAGTACCCCCAAACAATTTGATCCCACGTTTTCGCTTATTTATACATTCATATGCTCCAGAATAATTTAAAGGAGTTGACCATATTTGAAGCTTGAAGATAATAATGCAAGGCTCAAGTCAAGGTCTTGTTAACTAGTTTAGTTTTGCTGATGAAATCTTCCACCACAAGTTCAAGCACACAGCTTATATTTTGATTTAAACCTCTGTTGACTGTCTCCAGCATTTTCTGTCGCTCGTGCAAATGCTGAGTTTTAGTTTCTCTCTTCTAATTAAGGTAATTGTGATTGAAGTGTGGCCTGTTTTACTGTAGCCTTGAGGCAGAAAAGGTTGTGTTTTTGCAGCGCTAAGCTGATAGTTGGTGGAAGTTGGTGGAGGTACCAGGTCAAACCTGAGACCCTCCACCACCAGGAGACAGAGAGTGGAATCTCAGATGACCTGTGGACAATAAAGATGCGGAAAGACAAACTGAGACATCTCTGTCAACAAGCTGGCATACCTGAGAGGGAAACATGAAGAAGCAGAGCACATGGATGCTGTTTGAAATAAGATCTCATACTGTACAGATAAGACAGCAGATATACTGCTAGTTACTATTGTATAGCAAAAAAATAAACAATAAAAATAAGCATCATGTTTAATTTTTTAGTACCTCCAAAGTGATGATGTGTCTCTGAACTACAATGTCAGCCTTTCCTTTTTTTTTCTCTGTCTTTCATTTGTACCCATGTACAGTTATGTGTGTTTTTCCTTTTAATGTTCAAATGGTGGGCCTTACATTTTAAGGAATTTTCACTGGAATTTGAATAAATAACCAGCTAGCTCTACCAGCATTAAACTGTTTTTCATGGAAGTACCTGTAATCCACAACAACAGTCAGAATGTGAGCTAAAAACCTGCATAAAGTGATGTCACTTCTTTGTTTACTGGCACTGTTTCATTCTGTGTGTGTGTGTGTGTGTGTGTGTGTGTGTGTGTGTGTGTGTG
>NW_005187571.1:871865-878353 GCF_000239375.1 Pundamilia nyererei | reverse complement strand
TATGCTATATCATAAGGCTTTTCTCTGTCACACATAGACTGAGAAGCATCACACATTCACAACAATCTGCATTTAAAGAAATAAAGAACTGAATTCAAATTAACAATGCTTCTAATGCAGCGACTGGAAGTTAAAGATTTCATATTCCAGTAAAGAGCCTTCAAGTAAAGTAAAAAGCATTTTTACATTTTCATATATATATAACATTATACTTGTGTGTCTTAATAAATTTGTCCACAAAGTCATCAAACTTTACAGTATTAAGCTATATTTGCACAAAAGTACATTACTGTACAAAACTGCCTGTATTTTAGAGCATGTTGGTGAAGTGTATTATTCAAACGTGATTACTGTTTCCATATTCGGTAGTACAATAAAATAAATAAATAACTTAAGATCAGATGTTTTGTAGTGCATAGTACAAGCATAGAAACAGGAATCTACATTCAGAATAAAAATCTATCTTAGTCATATTTTATTTTCAGTTAACAAAAAAGAATGAAACCTTTTCACATAGAGAAAAACAAACAAGCAAAAAACACCAGCACTCTCTGGCCTACTTTTAGTTTTCCCGAATTATTTTACCTTGAATTCTTTTGTGTTATGTAACTTCAGATTATTTACCTTCAGGAATGATCTTTCTCTTTGTTTTTTTAAATAAACAATACTTGTAACAGTACGCCTAACAGAGTAATACACTATTTCTCTGTAAAATAGCCTTTGTGTCTCTGCATTGTGTGTGTGTGTGTGTGTGTGTGTGTGTGTGTGTGTGTGTGTGTGTGTGTGTGTGTGTGTGTGTGTGTGTGTGTGTAAGCATTCTTTGGAGCAGGACCAGTGCAGTAGTTATGGAGCTCAAGCGGCCAAATGTTGTACCGCTGCCAAAAACAGTAAAGCAGCCCCCACTGATATCAGTTATTAATATTTAACTGTCCACTATTAAAGTTTAAGGCGGTTGAGATGGAGCTGGGGGGAAAAGAGGCTACTTCATGATCACTGTCCGCACAGCACTGTAAACATGTTCACTAAAAAACCCCTGACAGTGTTACAGTGTGGATTTAGGTAGTGGGAGGCAAAAGTGCACAAGGCTATAGCTGTTCTGTGTGTGTGTATGTGTGTGTGTGTGTGTGTGTGTGTGTGTGCATACAGTATGTGAGGAGAAGACACTGGACATGATAAATGCATTTATTTCTTGCATGATCCTGATTGTAAAAAGTCTTAGCATGACAAGCAGAGGAATATAAGCACGCTGGCAAACCGGGGGCCAGCGTCAACAGCGTGCATGTCTTGTAATACAAAAGAATAGATGCGGTGAGCAAAAGTCATGTTCAGAGGTTACAGTCTTGGCTGCTGATGGTCATATTTACTGTCCTCAGTCATCAGGGTGCAGCGAGCCTCGTGCCATTTCCTTTGTCATAAAACACCTTTAGATTTACTTTTATTTGTCACCGTAAACCTGCGCCAGAAAACAAATAAAAACGCCATATGGTTTATTGTGTTTTATATTCAGGACACAGCAATAAATACATGGCTGAATATAAAAACATATATGAAAATATAACACATCTGACAGACGTGTGTGCATATTACACATTGATCAAAAATGGTTTTCAGAGCTATTTCTCAATAAATGTTTCTTTTGGTGTAAATTCATTTTAGAGAATCGTGTTAGTCTACTGTATACAGAGTGAAAATAATTTTGTAAAACTTGTTGCCCCCGTCACAACATGCTGTTTTTAGTTTTTAGAGGGTTTTTTTTTTTGTCTTCTGAGAGGCTCGAGCGTGACCTCCTCTTGACGTACCGAGGTAAACAAGTCAAACCAAGGTTAAAACAGGAAGAAATGCAGCGTGAGATTCAGCGATGTTCCAACTTGCTCATGAAGAGGTTCTAAAAAAGAATAGGCTGGCTGGCTAAAAGTGAGCATGAAAAATACCCCACCTCCACGTTGACCCATATCATCCATTATGTGTGGTGATTATGAGAATAGAACTGCCTTATGGGTAGCCACAGTTCCAGGAACCAATAGCTCACTGTCAGGCTGTGTTTTAACCGTAGGGTGACCAGGTTTGTTACAGTTTGCTTTATTGAAGCCTCACTGAAGTCACAGCAGACGTGGTTAATCTGATTGCGTGGCTGAACTGCTGGATCAGTCGGTGACCTGCTTCAATTTATATTCAGATAAATGGACCAACAATTGTACCACACACAGGCATCTTCAAAGAGGTCATGACCACAAAGAGAGCACAGCTGTACATGGGGCCTGCGCATGATGCTGGATCATACACGCGCTCTTTTCTCTCATATAAATCAAGGGCTTGAAATAAAAGGTGTGTCTCTCCCTAAACTGCTTTATGTCACAGTGCTTCTCATGCATAATGCATTCATTCAAATGGCAATGGTCTGCTTTAAGAAATAACAGGAGAACCTAAATCTTTGCAAAAATTAGGCTTTTAATGAAATTTCCATGAATGCAAATGCAGGCCAGGTTTCAGCGTAATTCTGCCCAGGAATTAAACTAAGTTGGCCCGGTTTATCTTAATAGCTGATCTCGGCCCAGTGGGGCTGGTATTAAGTCTGTCGGTCGCAGCACAGTGCTCAACGCAATCACAGCTTTGCCTTCTCTTGCGTAGCTTCCTCCAGTGACCAGCACAGAATTTACATGTGCGTGGACATGCACTCACACACACATACGCACTCACCCCGGCGCATACACAATTGCACACACACACGCCTCACTGGATTCCAATATGATGTTCTTCCATTGATATTACGGATGTAATTATGCTGTGTTGATTATTAAAAGAGATTTGTCTGTGGACTATACAGTATTGTTTAGGAAGCGACGATCAGTTTCAGCCACAGTTCAAACTTCTGTTTTTGTGTTTAATTATTTTAGTTGTCATTAATTAATAAAATGTTTACGGTGGTTTGGGAATTTTACCTTTCTTAAGTTAGTACCAGTATATCGTCTTTTTTCTTTATGTTTTATGTAAAATCTTAAAATGAAAATGAGCGGACAACAAAGGTAATTGATTTCAGATTCATCACAGGACTGTATTCATGCTAAATATTAGTGTAATTATGGAGCTTGCGTGTGCGCACGTCTAAACTGCTGCTTTAGTTATGTGACATTTACTCAAAATAAGTGGGATCAGAACTTCAGTATCAGACCATTTGAATTCAAACTGATTGGAATATTAAGGTGTGCAAGACAGACAAATGTCTCACTGATTAATGCACTGAGATCACAGTTTGTGGTCTGTGATGGTAAGCGTGAGCATGTGTGCACGTGTGTGTGATCTGCATGTATATACAGTCATTTCGCTCCATCTACTCGCACAGATCCTTCACAGGTTTTCCGTCTTTGTTGTCCACGAGTATCGTCCTTCACAGTTTTCACTGAGTGCATGAAGTGGATCTCTGTGCTGACATAAAGTGTCGTAATGGTTCTCCTCACTGAGCCATTGTGTGTTTGGTATATAGCTTCCAGTGAGAAGTGAAAAACCACTGGTGCCTTTACTCTATTCTAGCACAAAGTGACTCGGAGTAACTGCCAATGATAACTAGTAATTACATCCATTTAAAATGTGCATTATTTTACCCCTGTACTGAATAAACTAGTGAGGCAGAAAATTGTCCAGTTTTATCCTCTCTCTTATAAACACGCATTTTTCGAAGGAGGCATTTATTTTTGACAGGTTTTATCCTTGAGTGAGGCTAAACATTCTTCAGGAGTTTTCATACTAATATTCACTGTGACAGACTGACAGACACCAGGACAGACATACATTTAGTCACAGCAAAGTACCATGGGTCAAAATTAATGTCTCCAGTTCACTAAAGTGACTCTTACTCTGAGCCATTGAACTTTGATAGAGGATTCATCTTTTGAACTTGAGGCATTTTGACAAAAAATATTATTTGCACCAGTCCACAAAGAGAACATGATTTCCTGGGTGGAAATGTACTTGAATGGACATGTGCTGTCTATTCACTGAGGGAACTTTCTCTTAATACCAGTCTGGCTCTGTCCCTATATGTGTGGACTCATTGTATGCATGTGGCACAAAGAGTGATAGGAGTCTTTAGAAAAGAGCGAAGCTCTCCACAGATTAGACTCCATTAGCATTTAAGGTACTGTCATAAATTCCTCCCAAAGTGAAGGGGAGAGGCAGGACAAATGAAGTAGGATTAATAGGGGCCCGAGCCTGACCGATAGTGGGGATTGTGAGGCAGGGTCACCTTGGGATAGAGGGGCAGGGTGGCAAATGTGTATGGGGGAGACTAGTAGAGGTAAAGTTAAGATGGACTTAGACATACAAGACTGACATATGAAATGTTCTGAACAGCTGAATTTTGATAAAAGAAGAAAGAGCATGGAAGGTAAAAGGTAAAAGGAGGAGATATGAGTTAACAGTGCAGAGGGACAGAGCCGGAGTTTGTTAGGTCTCTGACCTTCCCTGCAGCTGACCCCCCAGATAGGTAATGAGGTCAACATAAGGAGACAGATAGCTGCTATGTGTCAGGGGGGATGAAGGTGAGGGTGAACGGCTGTAAATGCACACTTGTTAGTGCTTTCTTACTTATCAACAGCCCAACTTGTTCCCATATGTTCAAAACAAGTTTCAAAAGTTGATCTTCGTAAGTCTAGAACCTAAAGTTTTATGAAAACCTACAATATTATTAGCCTCACTTAGTAACAACAACAAAAACATAGAGCTGTCACCATTCTATGCACAGATACACAGATTCTCACTAACTGATATCATGCATTTAGTTGTTGGCATGTTGTTACATAGAGTTACATACACAAAGGGTGCAATGTGGAAGAGTAATGTTTGTATAATAACAAATTTAATTTAAGAATCAGATGGCTGTTGATATTAATTTGGTCCTTAGGGTTTTTTTTTTTTTTGAGTATGTTGCACATTGTGCAAATATTTCATGTGTTAAACTGCTGATTGTTTATGTGGATCTGATGAAGATGACCTTAGCTTAGTAGTGTCTGTATGCTAATGCTAACATGAAAATTGATATATTGCTGAAAACGTACTTTTTTTTCATAAGTTCTGTTAGTTCGTTTCGTCGAACTATTTTGAGACGGTCCCTAACTGCAGCTTTTCCTGTCTTCTGCGGTGTTTGGCGCTACATCAGCCAAACTTTCCTCGGTGATCTAACGTGAAATCCTCGACAACCATAGTACCTTATTAAACCAAGGTAGGCTACACAGCTGTGTTTGGAGCCTTAATAATCTAGTTGTGCTACTTTAGTTATTTTGTAGTGACATACCACAATCACCTGGAAAACCAAGACTAAATAAGAATTTTAGACATCTGGGATTCCAACAATGTGACAAAGAGTGATTTTCAGTAACTGCAGTAAGGTATGGCTGACTCTGTTGGTTTTTATGACTTTATAGCGGCAGTGATGTATCTCTGGTGGTCTGGGGAACTCGTGGCCAGTAAAGTACGTTTGCTCTTGTTTTACTTGTACACGACCGCAGCTACAGAAAACGCTTTGGGCGCAAAAAGGAGCTGCTATAGGTTCCATGAGTAAAGTCAGGTCAGCATCACCATTTTAAGTCTAAAAATAGTTGAACGCACTTTGTGTCACTGCAGCTTAAAACCACACTCATGAAAGGAGTCCAAGTTCAGAGTTCATTTGTGGTCCAAAACAAAATGCTGAAAGACACTTAACCTTTCAGACAAGGTCAGAGGAACAGCAAAGATGGAGGCCTGCAAGCAGGAAGGCAGCCACGTTTTACAGGTTTACATCTCCATAGTTTTGGCGCTGACCAAGTCAGGTCTGGAGCCATGAAACTAATGTAACACCAATTTGTTCTCTGGAAAATAGCATCTCTATTCCTGGAAGATTCTTTCTTATTCATGCTTAATGAGCATCAGTAAGAATATACTGCAGATTCTTGGCAACTTCTAAACAACTTTATCCTTTCCTTTTTTTTTCCGTTGGCTACAAACAATTTCAGTTTCCAAGTTTGAAAGTTCTAAAAGAACCAATATATGGTTATGCAATCGGACACCTATTTGTACTTGTGGATCTTATATCAAATTTCTAAGTGGACTAAAACTATATTTTAATGCATTTTTTTAAAAATTCTTTACTCTCAAACAAGGATCAGCAAAAAAAAATCCTGAAACACATGTAAACAGATGAATAATAGAGTACATATCTGTAGTATGGTATGTCTTAATGATATAGGCTAGATCCTGACAAAACTATTGACTTACACATTCAGTTACCAGATTTCCATTCTGGCTCCAGATTGTCCAGAAAGGAAAGCCAGCAACCTAGATAAAGAAAAGATGTCCTCAGTGTATTGAACTTTCTTCATAGTCAGGACCCCAGCTCGCAGTTATTAATATACTAGGTCTTTTTTAGTGTTACTTGCCCAAAGCACCCAAAGCATAAACACATATACAGTGGGGCAAAAAAGTATTTAGTCAGCCACCGATTGTGCAAGTTCCCCCAC
>NW_005187571.1:866563-870457 GCF_000239375.1 Pundamilia nyererei | reverse complement strand
GTACCTCTGGTGCAAATTACTGACCTCTGTCATCATTTTAGGTGGGGGAACTTGCACAATCGGTGGCTGACTAAATACTTTTTTGCCCCACTGTAAGCAGCCTGAGATGTGGGGCAAATTTTATGTACAACACTTTTCCTATCACACAAACACACTCACAGACTGCTAATTTTTCTGGCATAGCTTTGTTGCAGTATTGTGTTTAAAGTTGTATTTATATTTTTCTAATATCATAGTTTGATCTTGTCTTGATGCATGCTCAATCATCTAGGTAAGTAGATCCCAAAAAGTGGATTCTCTTCATCAACGTAGTGTGAAACAGCTAGTTTCATCTTCTTTATAAGCTCTTTCTTTTTATAGTCGCTCTGCTGCCAGTAGATGTGTTTCTGTTTGTGATTGGCCAGATGCTTCCAGCAAGGATGCCTTTCATATTAAGGCACTTGCAGCCAGATTGGAAAACCCCGGCTTTACTTATAGACTTGATAATGAATGTTCATGTAACCGTTTAGCCTCACTGCCGATGTAAACCCAGGTAAAGAAAATCTATCCTCGGTATGTTGAACTTGCTTCATAGTACAGCGCATTTCTGCACATGGTACCATTCTGTGTTGGCCACTAGATGTTGAAGCTTCTAAAAAAAAGTAGTCTTTCCTTTTGCATTGATTGTAGATGCTCTGAAGTAAAGATGACTTGACTCTTTTTGAAGTTAGGTGTAATTCTGCAGTAAGCCAAAGTTGTTTTAAGGCCTTTAAATACATCGTCTCTCTTTTTCCTGTTGCTTTGTTAAGCAAAAAAAAAAAATAGTTGTCTGTCTCTGGGAGCTAAATTGAAACGAAGAAAAGAAGACAACACATGTTGTGCTGTACAATATTGATTTGACAAGCTATGATTAAACTCTACTTACTGGGTTCCCATCCATTTTAGGTTGCAACTGAGACCACAATTAGACTAGATGCTGAATCACTGACTTGCAGCAAGTCTGTAACAAAGTTTCCCCCCTTCTCTGATCTGCAGTTTGAATTGACTTTCAGCCAGCCAAGGAGGTGAGGGTGGATGTCTGCCTTTATGCAGCTTAACTCCCAACCTTTACAGTAGCAGGGACAAGGTGACTTACAGGTAATCTATAAGAATAAGGAGCCAGGCAGGCGCCCTGGGCTTTTATTAGATCTCCAATACTCCCCGGCCCCAACCCCAGTCCCAGGCTCGGCCCCAGATTGGCACTTGCTGGCTCCACCTAGAGAAGGGCTACGTCGCAAATGACTCCAGACAGCCACAATGACATCCACCTAAAAACCACCTTTCCTTTAACAGGGCGGCTAGGGCGGCAGAGGATAGAAGATGTCAGTGTCTCCTCGTATTCAACTGTGGAGAAAGTGAAAGAAAGGCAGAGAAGGAGTAGAGGGGTCTATCTGTCAGAGCTTAAGGAGTTTTCTAACAGTACATTGACCTTGAGTGGTTGCCATTGATTTCCAGTAACGCCTCCCAAACTGCGTTGCGAACCCCGCCGAGCACTGCGGGACCCTGATTGGGAACAGATTTCCCAAATTCCGATAGCGTGCCACCTGCCCAGGATGATGGATAGTCCTCCTGTATCCCATCAATCCTCACCTGCTGCCGAGGAGGTGACACCTGGGCCAGATTTATCATCATATACGACATCAAGGCTAGGAGCCAATCAGGGAGAGGTATACTAAACTGAGGCCCCTCCCCCACGGAGGGCTCCATTATGTTTGAAACAGATTTATTCCTGCAAAGTAAAAAGAGGAGGAGAGAAAGGAAGAAGAGAAGAGAGGGAAAGGGCAGAGAGATGACTCTCTGAGATAACAAACGTAGAGTAAATGATGCTTTAAGGGCGTAGTATGCTATTGAGTATTGCACATTCTTAAACTTGAGGAAATCACCAAAATGAAGGATCTGAGGCAGCTATATAAGACTTTTAAAACAGCTTACCAAAATAAAAGTTTATTTTCTTTTTAAAAAGCATCATCTTCAGTGGTTTACAGCTGTTTCTGTACAACCGTGGTATAGATTCACTTTAAGTCTTCAAATTAGAGGAATGGCCCTTTAAAAATAAAGCCAGCAGACACTGATCCTGTCATTGCTGTCGTGTAGCCTACTAATATTGATATGTGTGATACGTGAAATGTTTTTGTCAGTATCGCTTTAGGGCCGACCAAAATACGGTTTATCGCATGATGAACTGATCTAATTCCATCGCTCAGAAATGGTCATCGAAGCAGAAGAGGTGATCACGGGACCATGAATGCGCTAATCCAATTAATATCCTCCTGTTCCTGCCACTGATTTTACGACTAGTTAAAAACCTTCTGCTGCTTTTATGGCTATTAGAAGCTAAGTGTGAGCTATCTTCTACTCCACTCTGTTTTTTTTCTCCCCACCAGCATTTGGTGACCCTAAAAATTAAGAGCCTGTAGGGAGCGGAGGGTTCAACAGAGGCCAACCACCTCTGGTTCACTGCAACAGAAATCTAAAAAACTATCCAGAATGAGACCTGACAGTTGTGATAATGGTCCTTGAATTGCCAGGAGTTTTCGCCTCTACAATTAACCTACCCTCTCCCTCCCCACCCCCAACCCTTTCTTTGCCCTCTTCTGCTCTATAAACCCCTCGTCCTTTTCCATCCTTCCCTCCCTTTTACTTGGCGGAGCTACAGCGGTTTCTCCAAGGCTCACCAGGCACAGTGCTTTAGCCCTGTGTAATCCTGCCAACCCTATTCCATTAGCCACGCGGACTAAAGAGCTTAACAACACAGCCCCATCGCAGTAGAGGGAAAGAGAGAGAGAGAGAAAAAAACAACACAACACAAATTCCTCAGAATACATGGCTGCTCAGTCAGTATTTACACTTTCTCTCTCTCCGCACGCCTTGCCATACCTCTTCCTCTGTCCCTTCATCTCCATGTTGCAAAGAAGCCCAGAATGGATTAGAGATGGCATCAATGGGATGAGACGTATTACCAATCGATTTGGAAAGAGAGTGGTGTGTTCTTATGAGTGGAAAACTTTGGATCTGGCCATTGTGCTGATGCCAAATGCAGCTGATTTGAAGATGAAGTTGTGGCTCTCTCCCTCTCTCTCCCTCTATTGCACTCTTCTGTCTCATTTCATCCAAAGCTACTGTTTCTGTTTAATCACTGAAGTCACTAAGAACTGTTTTGTGGTTCCACTGTATTGCCAAGGAGAAACGTGTTTGGTTTAAGAGGCTGTAAAGTAGCTTTGTACTGTTCTAAGGAGAAAGGAGGATAAACAAGCAGATTGGGAGAAACCTGATCAGTATTAATGGCGAAGGTTTAGTCTTTTGTCTTTCACTGACGCCTTGTACCTGACAGCCAAAAACGCCATTCTACTGATTAGATGGCTCTACTGAGAGAGTAAGACAGGCACGAGTCTCAGTCATGCTCGTGTGTTTTTTCTTCTTCTGTAGGATGATTGTGAACATTAAAATTTATTTAAGTTATGTCAAATCATTCTTAAACGTTATAACACATAAACACTTATCAGATGAGGATCCTCCACCCCCAGCTCAGAGATTATCGCGGTACGGCTGATGGCAGCATTGGATGAGGGGCTGTAGGAAACAGGGGGGACCACCGAGGGGTCTGGGCAGGTTGTCAGCTAAGGGCAGAGGGTGTGGGGAACAGGGGCAGAAGCTGCTGCCATATTTCTTCATGAAGGCGACAGTGACAGAGGAGCGACAAAACGAATGGCCTGTCAAAAGAAATGAGAACAAATAGTTCTTGCACTACATAGTAAGAAGACCCTTCAAGCATCAAGGGCTGGTTTGTTTGGAGGCAGAAACCAGAACCCAGACTACAACTAGCATAACTGCTGGCTATTTTGAATCCTGAGTCTTACTATAGTAATGCTCAACAGT
>NW_005187571.1:862801-864822 GCF_000239375.1 Pundamilia nyererei | reverse complement strand
TTGAGAGGAGAGTAATCTGAACTATGTGTCCCAGGGGCCCATTCCTTTACTTCCTGCTGTAGGAATAAGCGACCTATTGATTAGTTATCAGCCCGTAATTGGGCTGCGATCTCTCTCGCCCTCAGATATCCCCTAGATATATGACACTCCTGACAGCCTGAGAGGTGGGTGAGGAGGCAGGGGGTGAGCAGTGGCGAGGGTTTCCTCCTGCCTGCCTGCCAACACTTTACTCAACAAAATGCCTTCTTGACCGCGTAGATGCCAATTGCAGCCCACTTCTCTTCTTGCGAAGGGATTTTCAACATCATGCCAGGGAAAGATTATTCAATCTTTCAAATTATACAGCCAGCAAGAGGTCCAGCAGGATTTTATGCTCTGTGTTAACTATGAGCACCCATTTTTGCCATTTTCTCATAGGAATAAACTCTGAAACTGTAATCAGAGTTTTAAAATGAAAATGGTGCGGCTTACTGAGAAAGAAACTTATATAAGCTCAGAGTAAGTACACCATTCGCATATGGATAATTGCCTGTGAGGGATTTCAATACAAATTGAGGCTCAGGAAGCGGATAAGCAACAGGAAGGGTGTCTCTGCTCCTGTGTAAGCATCCAAATCTACTGTGAGTGTGCAAAGAACCATGACTAACTCTGACTAAGTCTGTTTGTGCGTTTTTAGGGAAAGCTTAAAGATACTTTCCTCTCTTCTTCATCTCGCTTCTTCTAGCTGTCATAACCTCCTTTTTCCCTCTCTAAAAATAAGTAAATAAATCATCTGTCGCTCTTAGGATCTCTTTCCGTTTGAGTGTTAAGTGTATGTATTACTCGCCACATGCTCCCACATTTTCCAGTCATTTCCCTGAAGTGTTAATTGTGAGTGTTTGTGAGCGTCATCAGAGTTTACAGAGCACCTGTTCCACTGGGTTCTCCAGACAGACACAACATGTCAAACCCTCCATTTAGCAGGGAGATTAAAGCTTATCACTGCCCTCCCCCTGCTCCTTCGCTCCTCCCGTCTCTTCCTCAAAACCACATCTGATAAACATCTCATTTCCACACTCAATATTGCCATAATCAAAAGCCCACCTATTACATGAGGCTTGTTCATCATCTCGCCTCACTCGCCCTCAGTCCAGTAACGGTCAACCCTTTTCCCCCTCCGTTCCCCTTCCCCATCCCTGCCCTCCCCCAGAGAAGAGAATATCCCAGTGGAAGTGCATTTGTCTCGTGGCATTAATCTAGTGGAGATGTAAAGGATTGCTGTATGAGGCCATGGCGCTCTGTGGGCTGTATTGTCTCTGCAGCTTCCTCTGTGACAGAGTGCAGAATAACGCAGAAGGATGTGAGTTTAGTTTGCCTGCACACTCACACATACTCCTCCGCTCCAAATTATTCTTCAATTTCTGGGGGACGGATGAGGGGATTATCACAGCGAATTTAAAATTAATATTTGCATTCATCTGCAATAATCTTAAATCACACTGTACGCAGAGGTGTTTATATTCTCATCTCTCTTTTTTTGTCTGAATCTTTAAATACTCTCTAGAAGAGTCTCTCTGGAGAAAAGAGGTTTGTGTGGGAAGACTTGGGTCATGTGATCTGTTGTATCTGTAATGTACTTCACATCTGTCTGTTATGGCTGCTCCCTGATGTACACAGAGGTCTGTATACATCAGCCTCTTGGAAGCTGTCTGTATGTGTGTGCGTGCAAGACTGAGAGTACCACTGCAGCCTGTAGTCATCTTCTTTCTTTTCTTTATATTTGTGACTAAGCTTTTGTTTTGTTTTTTTCCAGTTAGATTTACCATAGTTACCATGGCACATAGCGTTTACTTCCACATTCTGGTCCTTATATATCAGCACTTAATTTCTTTTTTCTAACTTTACACTATTCTTTTATATAATCTAACTCAGGGTGGCACAGTGGCTAGCACTGGCACCACAGAGCAAGATGGGTTCAAATCCAATCTGGGGGTCTTTGTGTGTGCAGTTTGCGTGTGTGGGTTCTGTGCAGGCTTCCCCCC
>NW_005187571.1:834366-862160 GCF_000239375.1 Pundamilia nyererei | reverse complement strand
GAGTGGACAGTGTGGACATTAATAACAGTGTACAGTTGCAGAGAGCATATAGCGCAGTACATATACTAGAACAGCCACATCAATAATAACTCATAATCTCCAACTAGAACATGAATCATCATGCCATGTGGACACTGGAAGTCACACAGGCAAACCCTGTGTTCATGTAAACACCTAAAAATAGAAAATCACAGTCATTAGCCGCAAAAGGCTAAAATTGTCCCAGTGTGTCTCTCTCAGTTCAGCAGACTATTAGAAACCATTAGCTTTAAGGGGAAATGAATAGCTCATGCACACTGTATTGTTTTTGTTATTTACCTGCTTCTCCACATGCTGGGTGATGCACGGTGGGGCTAGTTAATGAGGCCAATAATGTAGCAGTGTGTGCCTAATGAGAGAAGATGAGCCCAGGTTCCATACAATTCACATTTAATTTTTGTGTATCTGTGTGTAAACATTATTACATTCCTGAACCAGGACTGTTGAATCCACAATTAACTACTTCACAGAAAACCTGCTACGTCCGGCGTCACGTATTTGTGTGCTGAAAAAGCCTTTAAAAATCATCAGCGCACAGACTGCGCTGTCGGCACACCACCGATATCCTACTCAAACTGCACTTGACATTTTGCTGTTTTTTTTTAACATATATGATAGAAGTGTATCCCATGTTGCACAGAGCCAGAGAGCTGATGAGACCGCTTAGACGACGCCTGTGATGTCCACCTGCTGTGAGAGACAATAACCAGATGTGAAGAGGAGAGTTTGACACATGCAAGTCTGCTCATTGTGGCTAATTACCAGGCTGAAGCATCTTTCTGTCAGCCACAGAGCCACACAGAAAGGGTGCTACAGTACACGCTGCTTTTTTTTCCCCCCCTAATCAAATTCATCCACCCGGGTGAAGCCGAAACTCGTGTTTACTTGTGCTGGATTCTCAAAAATCTTCTCCGCCATCTGAGTTCAAACAGCAGAAATAGACTGAAGAAAAACAACAAAGCAACCTCACTTATATCAGGATGCCCTGTCTGTCTTGATATAACAAACTCACTTGTTGAGGGCCTGCTTCTTCACGATCAACCTGGAATATTTTTTTAGCTTATCAAATCCCCGCACTAACCAACAGTTATAGCAGCTATCTGCTTCCTGAGCAGGTAAGTGAATTGAAAGGGTTGTAAAAGTCTGATTAACTCAGGGCTGGGGAGCTGGGTAGTCAGATAGTGGGTGGGGAAATGGCGACCGAGACCGTTCTGTCAGATGTTCCTCTTTGCAAATATGCCACCGTGTTTCTGTGATGTGGAAGCTTATTATCTTATTAAGCATTCTTTTATTTCCCCCTATAAAACACTGGCAAAGGGAAGCGTGGAGCTCTTCTTGCTTCTCCTTGTAATAGCTTCTCACGGCTCCTCATTCTATTACAAAAGATACAACGGTTAGTTAAGACCCCACGAAACATTTCATTTTCTTTCCCTCTAATTAAATGTGTCTCAGATGAGCCCACTGAGCCCACTTGTCGGGTTGTCCTCCATTTGGAGTGCCACCAGAGTTTAATATATGGCATTAAACAGGGATTGAGGATGAAAATGAAGCCTACCTCCCATTGGGAATGTAATGGATGATTAGAAGACATAATCTTAGTAATACAGAAATCCTTTAGTTTCTGTCATTTTATTTAAGTTACTGTCTTTTAAATGTGGTAATGACTTTGGCTATTTTTGGCACAGTTAAAATTTCAACACTGAGGTTATAAAATTCATATTTTGAAAATGCATAGAGTGCATGTAATGAGTTTCTCCCCCCCAAATTTCTCATTTAAATGAATATACTGCAGGGGTTTTGTACATGGTTTTTCTATATGTTGTGTGAAAATGATGTTTCTGCATGATATTTTGGAGACACAACTAGCCTCGTCTTCTCCAAATAGGTACAGCTGAGCAAGCATATAAGCAAACCATTTCTACTGTAGCAAAGCACGAAACAACCACATGAACATTATCTGTAAATGCAGAACGGGAAGGAACCTCAGAGGCAAACAAAAGGTTAACGTGCTGAAAATAAAAAGTGAGGTCTATTGCAACATGCACATAAGTCATACTGTAATGAGGATGTTTTAAATAGATGTAACAATTAGTAAAGTCACTGTACCAGTAAATCATAAGGAAGTCCTGGAGCACTGGCTATCAGTTACCCAGAATGCCTCGGTGTTCTCCTGGGGTTAAACTCTGAAAGGTCAGACGTTGTCTCATTTACAGTTTCTGTAGCTTCCAAATGTAGGCGACGGACAATTAACACGAAGCTGGGTTGTAAACGTTAGGCTGCGACAATGGCATTTGTAACACACACAAAAATGTTTTGTAAAAGCCTCCGAGAGTTCAATGTTTCATTCTTGAATGTATTTAAAGCTATTGATGAGGTTTAAGCATTTCATGCTCCCAGTGGGACACTTAAACTTTGACTGGAAGGAGACACTTGTGTTCATTTTATCTGCACTTAATTCATTTGGAGAAACATTTCTAGTAAGAGCCAATCCTGTAGTGTGTTTTTATTATTCTATAGTCAAACATGGGATTACGGTATAACGTTTAAATTCATGTGCTCTTAACTTTCCTCTCCACTTACACTGTGTGCAAAGCAATCTTTTATGATATACACTTATGTGGACCCCCTGTATTGTGTGTGTGATGTAACAAAGATGGCAGTAAACTTCGTGTGTATGAAACTCCAAAGGGAGGCAGAAAGTGATGCACACAGGACTATTAGCCCTCAGTAATGCAGTTGATGCATTGGCTCTAGTCTTCTTGTTAACCCTTGAGACTCCAGGCAGATAAATCCTGGTTTAAGAGATCTGGCAAACCCAGAGCTCACGCAGCAACTTGTGTCTACTGTTGCATCAACTACAGATCTGCCCAGACTCGTATATGACTTGAGCAGCTCTCTGTAACCACACATATTTTGAGCATTCAAGCTTATCTTAAATGCAAAATTCTAATTTTTATTCACTGCCTCATTTTGAACTTTCTTACAACCCTTGATTGTAAGATTGTTTTCTACATAGCTACTATTCTATAGGACACTGAGAGGGTGTAATGCCATTACAGTGGTTCAAAGACCTAAAAATGGCTTCACCTTAAACATAAAAGCAAATATTCATTGTTGTTAATTTAATGTTTGCTTCCTGTACGGTCCTGCCAGTCTGAAATTTACACTCAAGCAGCAAAAGCATGTAGCAGCATCAGATGGGACATCTCATCTAGCTAATATTTATTCAAAAGCATCAGAAGGGCCCCTGATGTGTGCTGTAATGAATAAAACACGATGTTTATCCTTCCTGTTTAACGTTAAGTCCCCATGAACAGTCACGGGGACCAAGAGAATATTTACTTGTGTTGGGACACCGGGGAGTTGGATTATCTGCTGGCGGCTTTGTAGTTTTCTGAAGTTTCCCCGTGTGACATGTTCCAGGGAGAGTGCTCTTATTTACTCTCCGGTCCTGTGTGTATAGCCCTGCTCATTGTTTGTTCTTATGTGCCACCACTCTTGAGGACTGCGCTTCAGGAGAGAAAGAGGCGTACAAAGAGATAGAGAAAGGCCCGCTAATGCTGTGATCATTACATGGGAGGACACAGATGAAGATGTTGTCATTGCAGACTGTTTCACAAGAAAAGGATTTGATATTGACTTGCATTTAGTGTAAATGCTTTATCGCTTGACATGTATAAGAAAATGGGTTTACACCGCCTGATAAGAGTCGCCTGCAGTATCTTTTTGCACCGAATGGTGGCGACATTGGGTTTCCAAACAGTGTAGACGAGCCAGACCCGTGCCGTGCTCTTTTCAAACTGTTTCGCCTTCTTACTCAACCTCCCGATTCGTGTCATCTATTTCTGCGATTAGACTAAGAAAAGAGTGTGAACAATTAACGTGACGCTCATTTTGCAAATGTTTTTTTTTTCATACAATTACTTTGTGTTTGAGCTGAGAGTTAAAACGGTAGGTAGTGTGTAAGAAGAGTTGGAGATTTATTCGCTTATTAACAAGAAACCTGTGAAATAAATGGGATAAATAACTCATTCAAAAGTCTATACAAGGTTTTACATGCGGCCAGGGTCAAGAAGGTTTGTCTAATTAGTGTTTAAGAAGAGAGGCTGTAATAAATCTGACATAATTCGACTTGAAATATTTAAGTTGGTTAAGTGAAAAAAAATGAAAAAATAACTTAAATGTCAAAAATGCGCTACAGACCAGTTTAATTTATCGTTAAACTCTTAAGCGTAATTTGTTTTCTTTTGCTTGCTTTATTTTCATACGCATGCTAGAAAAAAACATTAAAATGAATATCAGGTTTCGTGTGTAAATTTGTGTATGGACTTGGACGGTCCGAAAACTTCGTTTCTTTACTATTATGCTAATTACGTCCCGGGATCGCGCTGCTCATTGGCTGAGTCTCAGTCAATTTCATATTTCAGTCCTGACGTCAGGGCGCCTATAAAACTAAGCAATGCTTTTTAACTCGTCGGCTGACTGATCCCTTAGAAAAAAAAAATCTATCAATCCTTGGGTGGAGTTTTTTCCCCCGTCTCCACAAGGCAACTATTTGCCCGGGACACGAACGTGAACCTCCTCAAATTGGCGCACTAATCCTAAAAGGAGCCATGAAGTGTTAAACGGTAGAAACGGAGAGAGCGGCGCTCAGATACCCGCACGCTGGGAGAGAGGGAGGAAACAGCGCTGCTCCAATGCGTCTGTGCAACACAGACTGAAGAGAGAGAGAAAAAAAAAACTTATCGACTCACAAAACCTGAACCTGCGCTGCGCAATTAGTGCGAAAAAATTCACTTTTTCCTCCGGTTTTGAAGAAAATAAATAAAGAAATCAAGCTGGCTCAGTGCGTGTCTCAGCAGCCCACTTTGACAGGTGCTCCTCACCCCCTTTGGAGGACTGTCAACAGCAAGAGGATGGCATCAGAGCTGGCAATGAGCAACTCCGACCTGCCCACCAGTCCCCTGGCCATGGAATATGTTAATGACTTCGATCTGATGAAGTTTGAAGTGAAAAAGGAGCCGGTGGAGCCCGATCGCAGCATCAACCAGTGCAGCCGCCTGGTCGCCGGGGGATCCCTATCTTCCACCCCGATGAGCACGCCTTGCAGCTCGGTTCCCCCTTCTCCAAGCTTCTCGGCGCCCAGTCCGGGATCAGGGAGCGAACAGAAGGCGCACTTGGAGGATTTCTACTGGATGACCGGGTACCAACAGCAGTTGAACCCCGAAGCTCTGGGTTTTAGCCCGGAGGACGCCGTAGAGGCGCTGATCAGCAGCAGTCATCAGCTCCAGACCTTCGATGGCTATGCCAGAGGGCAGCAGTTCGGCGGCGCAGCCGGCGCGGGGGGCGCAATGGCCGGGGAGGAGATGGGATCAGCGGCCGCAGTGGTGTCCGCGGTTATCGCTGCAGCCGCAGCTCAGAACGGGGCTCCCCACCACCACCACCATCATCACCACCACCACCACACAGGGGCACACCACCCCTCCTCCGGGTCTCAGTCCAGCGGCGGCCCGGGGGGAAACCACCAACACCTGCGCTTGGAAGAGCGGTTCACGGACGAGCAGCTGGTGACCATGTCGGTGCGGGAACTGAACCGGCAGCTGCGGGGGGTCAGCAAGGAAGAGGTGATCCGTCTGAAACAGAAGAGGAGGACGCTAAAGAACAGAGGCTATGCCCAGTCCTGTCGGTACAAGCGGGTCCAGCAGCGGCACGTTCTGGAGGGAGAGAAGACGCAACTCATGCAGCAGGTGGACCACCTCAAGCAGGAGATCTCCCGGCTGGCCAGGGAGAGGGACGCCTACAAGGAGAAATACGAGAAGCTGATCAGCACCGGCTTCAGAGAAAACGGAGGATCCAGCAGCGACAACAACCCTTCTTCCCCGGAGTTTTTCATGTGAGTCCCGGCGCTGAAAAGTTTTAATAAGCGAACCTCACCAAAAAAAAAAAAAAAAAAAAAGAGTTTGCGCGCAGCTAAAATAGGTTTTGTGTGATTGTGTTGAAGCTGCTTTTAGTTAAAGACTAAACCAGTTTTTCCCAATTTGTGTCATTTTAAAAGTATATTGTTTCAGAAACCCAGATTTGTTTTGTTTTCTTTGTTTTTTACTTTCTAAAGAATACAAATTAGGAAAGGACTCTGGATAAAAATACAGTACCCATACATTTTTTAAAAGGATTTGTCTCCACTTTGTGATGTTTGCCTTTATAGACACTGCATAAACTTACCATCCTGCTGCGACCCATCGCATAGCCTTCCTCCTGCGCCTCATCCATCCTGTTCCCTTTAAACCCATATTTGTTTTGTGAATTAAAACAAAGAACTTTTTAGACTCAACAGCTTTATTTGATGTGATTTTGATTTTGTTTGGTTGTTTAAAGTCACTCTGTTTTAATATGCTTTACTTCATTTCATGTCATTCATCCTGTCTGGTGAAAAATATCCAAACTGCGCCAAAGTTTGGAGAGACTTGTGTGAGTTAAATGAAGCCATGCATGCTGGTCATGTACGGATTGTTTGTTTGTTTTTTCTTCTTTTTCTGTTTTTGTTTTTTTGTTTTTTTATTCTACCTTTTTGTGAACTTGTGTATAATTGTATTATACCGTGACTGCATTGCTCAGTTTCACTATCATTTTGATTTTTTTTAATATGTAAAACAAGTGAACAGGGCTATTTATGCGCCTCTTTTCTTTAATGAAAGTTCACCGCGTTTTCGACCCTTTCAACATTTTATTGGCTTCTTTTGGAGCCTTGTGTGTGTGGGGGGGAGTGAAAGGGGACTTCATGTAAAGCAACAATGTGCTCAGTATTGATTCTTTCTGTTAGGCAATATGGCATCAAGATGAGCAGCATCTGCATATTTATTATAAGCAATAATTATAAAATTTCCAACACTAGCACTAAAATTATTGCGATCAACAAGTGGAGCTGAAGATAAAAACAAAGCAGATTTCCTGAAAATATGTGGAGGACGGGCTACTTTATGCAACAAATGATCTTTGTCTTGTAGAAGTTCACTGTTCATGTGTTTTCCTTTCATTTAAGGAGGCTGATTAAGTTCACTCGGAGCCCTATGGGTCTTTTTTCCTCTTTATTTTCTGATAAACACACTGTGAACTGTTTGGAAATTGAAGTTTAAGGTTCCCCCGGTGTTGCAGAATATTTAAGGAAAAGCATCAAGCAGCCATTCGTCTTTTTGTGACGCCCTGATTATCTGTTCAGTTAGAAACTGAACAGGACAGGTAAAAGGCACACGCCCTGTTCACTTTAAAAAGCTGAATCTAATGTTACCATTCGTCAATAAACCTCCATGAATGGAAACAAATGCACCTTCCTGATGATGTTCGTTTTTGTTCTGTTCAGTTTTACTGCTTGTTTGTCTCTGTGTCTTCGAGGCGACGCCACACACTGAGGCTTGTAACGAATCCGAATTTCCTCTGCGGGATTGCAATAACAAAAGCATCTCGTTCATAAACGTGTTGTTTGCTTGGAAGCCGTGTAATTATCGCAGCTCCCAAACATCAAGTAGACTGCGTATATTCCAACTTTGTGCTCTGGTTCAGTTTATCCATGTGTTTTCCTCTAAATGCGGTTTTATCTTTTTTAATTTTTATTATTTTTAAATTATCTTGGCAAATAATTTTAAGGGGTTTCTTTTAATGGCTTTTGCTTTTTTTTTTGTTTTTTTTTTTTGTTTTTTTTTTTTTTAGAAAAAAATGACGGCCTTCACCTGTTGCGTATTTAAAGACAAAATCTTCTTGTTCTTTTAAAGCGTGTGTGAAAATGAAAAAATAGCGCTCAGTTTTTCTTATATAATTTTTCGTTTTTCGCCCTGTGGCCTGATATCTGTGCTGCAGGTCACCTGCAAACGCTCAGTTAATGATTGATTTTAGAGTAAACTTGCACTTTTCACTCGGTACATGTGCACTTGTTGAACATTGCCTGTGGAAGGGTTTTAATTCAGATCGACCGCAGATAAAGCGCTGCGTGGCAAACGTGATGCATTTAGTCGTGTGTGCAGGCAAATGTGCGATTGAACACAAACATGTCGCAATTTTTTTCTCTGACGTGTCATTTGCCAGTCCACAATAATTCCGCAGTTTTGCATATTTTTTTTTTTCTTTTTGGAAATCAAATCACGCCTCATATTTTTAACCAAACAATTTTTTTTTTGAAATGCCTCACTTTCATTTCTCTGAAAAAAAAATCCTTCGACTTATGACATAAAAATGCTGAAAAGATTGAATTAAAGGCACAGGAGACACCCGGGGGGTAATTTGATTTGCTAGCGAGTGACAGGTCTTGTAGCCCTTCAACCTGCCGGCAAATGTGGCCTGGGACGCCTTTCCTTCCCGATGAAGTCGGTGCATCCCTAAGAGGAGTATGGCTGCTATAAAAGCTGCATGGGGTCTGGTTCAGGCTCCCATACAAGGTCACTACAATGCATGCTGCTGGAAATCTTTGTGGTTGTGTGTGTGTGCATGTGTGTGTGTGTGTTTGTGCATGGGTGTATGTAGAGAAGTGCTACTGGGTTGTCCCTCTGAGGGACCCTTTGACAGAGTGTGTGCAGACTAGGAAAAGTGTCCATCTCGTGGAAACCTTAAAATGCACCGCAGTGGTGAATGTTTCAGTGTCGTGCTGAAAACAAAGACTGTGGACTGTGTATTTGGTTCTAAGTCTCACTTGTACAACAGTGACACTGTCACCTGGCTCATATGGATTCCATGAAAGCCTGGAGTGAGGGACAAGATGGCAAAGCATGATCCACTCATGCCTGAAGGAAGGATTTTCTCTGTGATTAAAAGAGAGTGAGAGACAGGGATGGGGCCCAAGGAGGAGAGAGAGAGAGAGAGCAATACAGAGGAGAGGGAGGAGAGAGAGAGAGATATGCTGGCTGCCTTCCTGCTCCTTTCAGATGATAAACGATCAGAGATGCATCCTAGCTGAGAGGAGACGGCCTTTTAGTGAGCATGTGTCCACTAATTTATGGCCCTCCTATCTGATTAGGTCAATATAGTGTGCTATTTAATTACATTTGTGTTATAACCTAGAACTGGAGATACTATACTTCTTTCATGTCACCCCTTTCTTATGTGAGCCTGATAGGATTAGCGAGGTTTCCTCTGGACTTTGCTCAGGACGGCTCTACCTGTTTGTACAACAACAGTTTTGTGAATTTGTTAAGTAGCAGATCGAGGGCCGCTTTTGTGTCACGGTTCGCAGGCTTCTAGGGTTTGTGCTCCGGCATCAATGCGTAAGAAGGATAAAACGGAAAATTGCTGATCGTTGTAGGGCTGTGGAAATTGTGTGGGATGCCGGTTGTTTGTGGGTGTGTTTTGACCTCTAGACACACCGAGGGGCTGCGGGATTTAGTAGTACTGATTCACTTCCTGTTTTGGAGGAGGACAGAATGCACAGGAAACAACAATTCAGGGCTTCCTTCTCACTTCTCAGCAGCCGTAATCACTGCTTCTTTCGCTGTGTTTTGCTTCCTCTGTTATTTGCACAGCATGAAAAAGTGTGTACATGCACCATATAGACACTCCACGTTATTAATCTTATCAGTATGAACTGTAATTCTGTTCTCTGGCCCAGCATATTGACTTCTTCACTGTGATCATTTGCAGTCTGTCCAATGATTAGGTTATTAAAGATAATGTAGTTGTCTGCTGTCACAATATTGGACTCTCTTTCAGGTCAACTATGGGAAATCACTCTGAAATTTATCAGTATTGACATTTAAATCATCATCATGTACTTTGCTTTAATGTCTCAGAATTAATAGGACAAAAGGATATGCACAGTGGTTAGTGTCTGTTCGTGTGAGTGCTCAATAACCTGCCTGCATTGTCTTTTATGTGACCTTGTTGCGGAAGCGTGTATGTATGCTTTAAGGGAGGGTGGTAAATCTGTAAGAATGAGTCGTTGTGCCATGAAATTCAGATATTTGTAGTCTTCATTGTGTAATGCTAAAAATAAGAAGCTATGCATTTAATCTTTTTTATAGTAAAATACAATTGCAATTAATTTAAGAACAACACAGTTAAAGTTCGAGCCCTTGCAGTAGATCTTTACAGTTGTACCTGTGTTTGTTTTTCATAATGTAAAAATATATGTTATCATTTCATTCAGAGCTATCACCAACCACTGACTTAAAACAAACAAAAAAGCTGCTCTTTTACTAAAATAATGTTAGGATTGCATGTCTCTGCATGTCTCATTCATTCAGCACAGCAACACGGCAGTTTTTACGTGTGCACGTTCATTCTCTGTCATTCCCCTGCGAACGCTTCCTTCCCAAGCGTGGCAAACCCCTGAAAAGGGTTAAAAACATTTTCGCATTCACAAGAGGAAACAATTTCAATCTCTCCTACTCATTCCGCATCTGCATCACTCCACACGATAAACATTTACATTTAAAGTGATTTAAATCGGCTGCCTTTATGCTCCTCTGTGGTCCGTCCATCATCTAGACCCGCAGTGCCCGAGCTTCTCTTCCTCTCTCACCCTCTCGCAGTGTCCTGAGTTATGTCATTTATTTAAAAAGCTTAATAATTTAACTTGTCCGTCCTGTCACGGCTATGCATGTGGTAAAAAAGCAACGGCCGTAAAACGTTGGTGGTGTTTCCTGTGAATGTTTCTGATTGGCTTTGCATGCTTGTATTTTTTTCCACAGGCCAAATACAATCATGGGCAGAGTGACTGAAATGCGATTGTGTGGATCCAAATCTACAGTGTTGCGCGTTAAATTGAGACAGCTTTAAATGCAGAGATGCAAAAGAATGTGCTTATAGACACTGGAGTAGATTTGCATTTGCTTGTGGAGGAAGCTGTCCTCAGAATGCATAACTAAAGGGCAATAGATGAAAGCTAATTATGATTTAATTATAGGGGATCACAATATTCTGACTTGCAGATAAACATAACTGAGGCTGTGTTGATGTTTTCAACAGTGAGTTGAGTTTCAGGGCACAGAGTCAGTGAAGTGGTGTGTTTTGGACCGCGGCGAACGTGGTTTCGGGGAGGGGGGGTGTTTGACAAGTGAGTGCATTATGCGACTGTGTGGGTGGGTGTGTGAGAAGCTGTCTGTGTGCATGTTTAGGTCTGGCTATGCATGAGTTTGTTTTATGCAGGGTGGAGCTGGAGCCGAGCCCGACCCCTGTGTGTTTTACCTGCATCTCAATGAAGCAAGAGGTGATTTACCCTTCTGCTGCAGCCACTTCTCTGTCTGTCTCTCTCTCCCTGTCAGTCCAGCAGACATTGATCTCTTTGCCAAGCAAGGTGACCGACAGTGTTTTCAGCTCTTCCAAACTCTCTGCTTTCCCTTTCATTTGTACCTGGGAAAGGCCTTGACCCCACACTTTGCCGCTATGTGTGTTGCCTTCTGCACATGGACCTCCCCTGTACAAAGCCCTGTTTGCATGTGTGTGTCAGTGCGTGTCTGTTTGAGTTGGAAAGTGGACGTGCATGTCGACGCTATGTGTCTACGTGTTTCTGACCCTGTGCCTAACCAGCTCTGTGTTTACTTTCATGAACAGGTGCATGCAGTTCTTTGCAGATTCACCCAGATGTACAGCAGTTTATTTAAACTGCTGTACATCTGGGAGTCTCTCCATACTTTGGTGCTTTTTAAGGTCTTCTCTGTGCTGCAGGTCTGTAACTGGGAGCTGCTTCATACCCGAACGCGTCAGAGTTCATTTGGTGCCAGTGTGAATTGGATTACAGGGAAATGAATGGCTTTCATTGTTGCTTAAAGATGGATTGAGGGGCATTAAACATCCTTCTTTTGCCTCATTTCTCACTCTCAGAAGCAAAAAGTTTTTTTAATTTTTTTAGTATGATTCATTACTCAGGTTTCCTTTATTCACCCTCATCGCTGCCGTGTCTTCATATAATGTCCACAGGTGTGCAGATCATGCATGCATATGTTTGCAAAGATATACAAATACCCTGCTGTGGGACACCTATAAACACTGATGAATGTAAGCATGACCTAATGTAGGATTTTATCATTTATGATACATCTAATTATATTCTAATGAAATTATTTGCAAAAAAGAAGCCTAAATTTGGATAGTTTTATAAACAATGGAGTAGAAATTAAATTATAGGAGATTACAAAATAGTTTGAAAAATATTATAACAATGTGAACTGCAGTGATTTCCTTTTTGTACTAAACTTGCATACAGTTTTTTTTGTATATGTTATTAAAATAATTAAGTTACGTCTCATTGTCAGCATATTTGAATGCATCGGTCTGTATCCATGGTTTAGTAAACGAGCTGGATAAAAACTGCTTGAATTTAAACCTTTTATTCAAATCTACTCCTGATGTTTAACTGATCAAAATATCCCTGCATTTAACACATTAAATACAAATAAAAAAATGAATATGAATAAAAATTAGCTCAGAATCACTTGATATTATTTTAGTAACATAACAGGTTGGTTTTGGGAACTGTACGAGCACCTCATATTCATTATTCAGTCACAGCATTACCGGTTTTCTAAGCGGACTGAAATTACCCCTGACTTTTACAGTCATTGCCAGTTTTGGGAACCAGATAGCCATTACTTAATGTCGGAAATATGTTGTGTTTACATCAGTGTGCACTTCTGTTTCATCAAAAAAGTGTGTTAATGTTTCGTCCTGTTTTGTTTTTTGCAGGACGTCAAGAAAATTCCTCCATCTGTGATAGAGAGCTGTGCCCTCTCGGCCCCGCCACCCTGGAGTCTGAGGTAACTTGATGCTCATCTTTGACACTTTCAACAAAAACAACATCTTTAAAACATTTTTTGCTGTTTTTGATGCAAGGTGAAAATAAAATTTCAATTAAAATTTTAATGATTGGTGGCACTGGAGACTAAATCCTCCTGCAGATATAAACTAAATACAGACCATGTTCTTACTAAGATTTTAATGATACAGCTTTCAGTAGCCATTAAATATCCGTAGCAATAATTAGTTATTGTCCAAATTCTAGAGTTATACAAAAAGGTCTCAGGATTAATCTCCTTTACTCGCAGGTTTCAGCACAAAACAAAATAGATTTAAAATGAAAAGAAATGCATCAAGTAAAACATTAATTATAAACAATAACCATACTAGAGAGCTGCTTATGCATTGTTTTAACTCCTGAAAGCTCTTTATGTTTTATTACATTATTGTAGAGAAGTAGAAAAGTTGAAAGCTACTATAATATTTCTGTTACCTGCTTTGTGCTCTTAATTGAAGCACTTTAAATACAGACAGGATCTCCTGATAAAAGCTATTGAAACTTCAAATCTTTAGCTCTGATCAGTATTTTGATAATCAGCATTTCAGTTCATCTAAAAGGTTCATCTTTGCATCAGATATTAGGTAAAATGATTTGCTTTAACAAGGAAAGCAGACACCTGCTGATTATCATTATTTCTCACTTCACAACCAAACTCATCACTCTCTCACAGCATCCATTGCATGCGATGTTTGGCATCACTGTGTTGGGGCTCTGACAGTGCTGCTTGAATGACGGAGGGGTGACATGCACCGAACTCATGGGATGAGACCAAAACCTTTCACCTCTGTCTTGACCCCCTGACTTCCTGTGTCCCCCTCTGCTCACTCTGCAGAGACAGACACTATACAGTATTTTTTTGTTTTGTTTTGTTTTATTTCTGGCAGATACACAGATGGAGGGATGTGGGATTGATGGAGTGAGTGAGGGATAGCGAAGACTAGATTTTATACTGTGATACTTGTAGTAGGAAAACAGAGGCTATAAAAGCAAAAAAAGGAAGGATGGATGAAAAACTGAGAACACTGAGAAAAACTTAAGACTGAAGGTAAGAAACTGTGGAAAGTGAGGCGCCTGCTTTTGAATGCAGACACACACGCCGGGACGAGAGGACAGAAGGAGGTTAGGAGGCGAGGTAAGGGAGGAACGCATGGCGGGAGGGCTCCTGGTCGTGGATGCAGACAGACAGGCAGGGAAACCAGAGGAAGGCGGTGACCTTCTCTGCTGCTGGAGGATCGAAGGCTTTATTTAAAGGCCTGGTCAATGCTGGGTGCTGCTGAGGTATCAGCCTCGCAGCCAGGCGACTCATCACCACTGTAATACAACTCTCTAATGCTAACCCCCCCTCCCACTCTCTCACACACACACACACACACACACACACACACACACACACACACACACACACACACACACACACATGCACAGGACGGGACACTCTCTGGACACCTCAGGTTTTACCCTGTACAATCAGGAGGCTGGACAGAGGAAACTACCGCATCAGCATCAGCTAATTTTACCATGCAGCAGGCAGCACACTCTACTTTCTTCATGTGCTCAGCATTGTGAAGCGCACGCCAGCTTTGCTTTGGACACACTCTCCATCACCGCCTGTTATTTTGCTCTTGACTGATAACGGCCGATGTGAACATTTTTAAATGTGAAAGCATGGCCGTAGCGTGGATGCAGGCGGGGAAAGAGTTAAAAGCTGACAGAATGCAGCCTGCTAAGGCAGGACTCGTGCATCTGTTGGTGTGAGCGGAGCACGTGTTTGCGTTTGCGCATGTGTGTGTGGCTGCAGCGCGAGGACACCTGCGTGCTTCAGCACTTTCTGGCTGTCGGGAGCTCTGAGGTCACAGGCAGAGGGAGTGGAGAGGGCACATTAGAGTAAGCTTCAGAGCCCCCACCCACACACCACGCCTCTGCCGTTTCTTCCCTCCCACCACTTCAACCCTCACTTTTCCTCCTTCTTCCCCCTGTTATCCCCTCTCCCCATCATCCCTCCTCCTCTCGTCTTCCCGCTCACTCCGGCTCGCCTTCTCCTCATGGTGACGGGGTGAGTCAGCCACTCGGGGGGGAGGGGCCGCACAGGGGCAAGGTGCCTCTGTGGCTGACAGCAGGCAGGTCAGGTTTTTGTAGACATGGCAGAGGAGGAAGGACACGTGTGCACGCGGAAGCTTTAAGGTGCGAGTTTACGGTGAGGTAGTGAGCACATCTTTAAATGGACATATGGGGTGCATACGTAAAAACCCGAAAAGCTTTTGCAAAAGATGGTGGATATTACCAGTAAGGTTATAAAATAAGGTTGGCTGTTTATGAGAAAAATTAAATCGGTACATGGGCACAAAAAGTGATATGTTGTATCTCCTGATAACTATTCAATATTTTGCAGCGCATATAGTAAAAACTCAAATCAAATCACCTTTTTCAGCTTCTCAGAAAACATTCTGGAGGAAATCTGTATTGAATTTTGAATTTAGATTAAGCACAACATAATTTAAAGTTCAGGTGATTAACAGTGCAGTTCACTGTATGCCCCAACACTGAAGTGTCATTTATGAAACACTGAAGTTGTGTTGCACTCATTTGTCATCAGCAGCAAACGGGATTTTTTTTTTTCCATCCACAGTTTGACACACTTCACTATCCTTCACTGCCTTGGATATATATAACTACTAGCTGCCTATAGTGAGACTCATTACAGTGTTAGGGTTTCGGTAGTGACACAGACGTCATCGCTCCATCCAGAAAATCCAAATGACAGTGAGGATATGAACAGGATGTATGCTCATTATTAGGCCTGGTCTGAAAAGAGAAGGGACCAAGTGGAACTGGGTCGGTGTTAGAAATAACAAAAAGACGAGAAATTTCACTCGGTGCAGTTGTAAAGACACACAAGACGAACACAGAATAGCCGTGTTTTAGATTCGGATTGTTTTTTCTAAAGCGTGTTTTTATTTCTAAGCCACAGATTAGATGCTACTTGATCAGGATAAAGTTTCACCCCCGAGCCAAACCTCTGAACATCAAGCCACTTTTCTTTTCAACTAACATTAATATATGAATTTTTTCTCCTTTGTTTCAGCTGTTTAAGCCTGATTTGTGTTGTTTTATTCAAACATAATTAGTTGTAAAGCTGTTACTGCTGCACGCATGTGTGTGTTTGTGTTTGAGCCTCAGAGCCACTGTTGTCCTCTGGTTGTTACTGTGTGTTCACAGCATGATTGAGAGTGGAACTTGCGATGAGCCGGAGGTTAGTGTGATATAATGTATTCCCCTGAATCACCGCAGCCAGCAGCCCAGGGCCTTCCTCTTGCCCGCAGCCTCCTTTTCCTTACACACACACCTTCCACACTCCCCTCGCATCACCGTCCTCTCCCTTTCTTCCCTGCGGTGACTACCCAGTGTTAGCTGCTTAGCACTGCACGCAGTGTCTAATTGAATTCCAACGCTTAGGCGTTAGCTCCTGATGCTATGTTAACACAGCACAATACTAACAATCCTCAGGACGTGTTCAACACTCTTCTTTTAATGAGAAAATTAGTGCTAAGCTCATTTTGGCAACACATGATTTATTCAAAGCTCCAAACTGTGTCTTCTGTATCCCCTAAAGGATCATTTTTATAGCCATCAGCAAATCAGCACTTCATATACACACATCGAGAACATGCAGAATATGTCTTGTGGATACGCCGCTGGTACACTTGTGTGTGCGTCTCCTCCTGCTTCTCATGCTTCGACTTGAGTGTATCCATTGTCGCTTATATAAATGTGTCTGCTGGTCTTTCTGCATCCATATTGCTGGCGATGCCGTCCATCCCCTCTCCCTGACACCTTCACTGTTATTCCCTGGCTCTCAAACATTAGCTCTGGGCTTTAATGGCACATATTTCCTGGGCCCGGCTGAAACGGGATGCATCTTCTCCTTGTTAGCTTGATAAATAACCAGGCTGCTGCGAAAGTGCTGAATTTTAGCTTTCAGCCTCTATTTTCTGCTGGATGACATTAATTTTAAGTGCTGAGAAGGAGCTAACTAATACAGACAAATAAATAAGGAGGTGGGAGGGAAGGTGCAGAGGTGCTGGAGTCAGTGCTGTCCCTCCCTTCCCCCCCTTTACCTGTTTACACACAGGCATTCATAGACGCAATATGCAAACCTGCAAAAATATACCATACACACAAATGGTGCAAAGTCAAGCAAGCGCACACACTCGGTTTCTCAATAGGCGCCTCTGTTGTTGCCCAAACTGTAAAATCAGCTTGTCCTGTTATAAGCACAGCTCCGGCAAAGTCAAATGTTTGACATATTGGAAGCAGATAGTTGGTCAGTCAATCAGTAAGGAAGATTGGCTTCATTCATCTCTATTTATTATTTGCATTTCTTATTTTCTCTTTCAGTGTTACTGATTTTTTTGCAATATGGTGGGAAAGCTCCATCTGGAGCACAATGATCTGGATTAAACTGTATTTATGTGTATTCAGAGACAACAAAGCAGAATAATTAAGTAGTCATTTTTTTTAATTTTCTTTTTTAGAAAAGACCCCCAAAAATGGTTTCTAGCTTTAGTAGTTGGTACCGATGAGTTTTAAACTGTATCTTTTTATATCCCCTCTTGCTCTCTCAATTCCCATTATTAATGGATTGATCTGTACTGTTTGTTTTCATGATTGTTCTCTTGACATACAGCTATACACCTCAGTGTCAGTTGAACCTTTGTTAGCTGTACCTGGTTTGCTCCTGAGAAGGTTAGAATAAAAGGTTAAAGATGAATCTAGTCATGTTTTACTTTTATCCTGATGCCTGTCCATTTTTTCTTCTTTTTTTTTGCCGTCCTTTATTCTTTATAATTATTTTTATCATTACATTTCCAGTTTTGCAATTTATGATGCAAAACTTCACTTTTGGAAAAACACACAACACAGGCATGGCATAAAGGTGTTTTACACCTGATTTATAAACAAAAAGCAAAGAGACATCAACCAAACGCATGAGCCAGAAAAGCTTTAACGTGCAAAATTATTCGCATGTATTATATGTTTATCTTAAATGTTTTACTAGGAGGTTTTTTTCCCCCCAAAATCGGTTTAAGCTGAGCACACACACAGACACACATACACACATGCACACACCATGAAGTGGCTGTGGCTTAGACACCTCATACATTATTTTAACAATGTATAGTGCAGTGAATAAAAAGGTCAGTGGTTGGGAACTAGCTTCATGTAACAATAAGATGCATGGACAGAGCGCTGCAGACCCTTCAGTCAGCATCTTGCAGCTGAGCGCTGTGAGGATGACACACATGCAAACTGGAGTGACAGATTCAACTCTAGGCTGTGTGTGTGTGTGTGTTCACCTAGTGTTGATGGGTGGCCACAATGAAACACTTTAAAACAATAAAGATGTGTGGGCTGTCAATGATGATTGCACAAATTTCCCTTTTGCCCTTTGTATCACTTTGATAAATGTCTTTTATTATGGCATTTTAAAGCAAAAGAGGAGCAAAGATTTAGGGTTTTTTAAAATATATTTTATTTTTTTATTGTTAAGTGGTGCTTTTATTAGACCATTTCTATTTTTGTCACTATCAAAACACACTCTGTCCCTCTCTAGATGCAATGCAAGCAGTGCATGTTTCTGTTTGCAACGCAGGGCCTAATCTTAAGGGTGTATTTATCACATGCTGTCATGTTGTGGTCACATGACCACACGAACCACTGCCAGCAATTAAGGCTGATAAATCACTCATTTACAGCTAGCGAAGGAGGGACAGAGTTGGGTAAAGCGGAAACAAGAGAGTGATAAGAGAGAGGGAGAGGAATAATGGATCGCCTGTACCACTTCACAGAGATTTTCCTCTTTCATTTCTTTAACAGCATTGAATGTTTTTGTGTTCGGGCGTTGTATAAACTCTTGCCAGTGAGGCTCATTGACTCATACAGGCAGAGACAAAGAGGCAGATGGTAGTTGTTTGTGGGGTTTACTGTGATTCTGACCTGACTGCACTGCTTTATTTATTTGTGTTCATGTGTGCAGCTGTGTGCATGCCTGCACGAGCAAATGCAATAGTGTCATGACAGAGAAAGAGATTCAGAGAGCACGAAGGCAGAACTGTCAGTTCACCCATTTCGTTCACTGCTGATGGATTTCTTCCCAGCCTAAGCAGGAGACTAGCTACTCCAGGTACCAAACTATACTACAGCATGCTTTATTGTTGTCAGCGCATAAGTGGAAATTCTCTTATAGTTAAAACTTTGGCGTGCTTTGATTTTTACATCTTTGTGACCTCACCTTATAGAAATTGAGCACATAAGCTCAAGCTTAGGTCTGTTCCTGGATGTGAATGTGCTCTAAGCTGCGTAGCATCTGTATAAGTTACATCAGAAAGTGTGTTTCAGCAGCAAGGGTCAGCGCTATGCTGACAGTCAGCCTGCGCACTCACTTGAAAAGGCTGATTAAAGATTCATGACAAAACAAAATAAAAGAAGAAACAGCCCTCTTTTAATGGGCTGAAGATAGGAGAGGAGAAGAAGAGAGGAGACAAGCTGTGGTTTCTCTGCCGACAGTCGGAGCTCTCATTCATTAAAGACAGCAATCGCTAACTGGCTAAAGTCTTTACAATGTGACCATTGAGAGTCAGTTGAGTCAGTCAGGTTTCCTGCTACAGAGTGAGTGTTGCAGCAGAAGATTAGGATTCAGCAGTTGCTGTGTGTGAGTGTGTGACTATGTTTTTGTTGTTTAAAGAGTTACAACTTTTTCAAATCAACTGCCTGTTTGTGTACTGTGCAGAAAGACCTCTATGGTATAGTGTGCGTTTGTGTGTATGTGTTAACGCTGCATTCAACAGAGGCAGGGAGGGCCCTGCTGTCTGTGGCTTTACCAGTAGAGTGATTCTGAAAGCTGGTTCCTGCGACAAAAGTAGCTCTTCTGGGGAGAAAAATAATCTGTGTACACATTAACTTTACCAGAATACAAAGTCAACACTGAGTGTGTGTTTGGGGGTGTGCGTGTGTTTGTACTTGTGCAGTAAGTAAAGTATTGCCAAAGACTGTGAAGCATACTAAAATCTTCCAAAGCAGAGGACAGATATGTGAGTCGCTTCATTCTCTTTGACTTGTTTTCTAGTTTTGGCAGAAATGCCTTTTAATATGTTTATATTACCGTGGTTTTATACCATAATGTTTGTGTGTGTGTGTGTGTGTGTGTGTGTGTGTGTGTGTGTGTGTGTGTGTGTGTGTGTGTTTTTCAAATATATATTAATAAAATGGCTGAACGTAGGTGGAAGGATTAGCATGTGCAGGGGATTTCTTGTGCTTTAAACACCAACATCCTCCACATTTCACATCATATACATATAAATCCACACACACACACGCGCACGCGCACACACTCGAGCATACTCGTGTGACATAGGAAGAGTGCTGACCTCTTTCTCACTCTCTTCGTCTTCCTCATCTGCTCTGGTTCAAGGTTGAGACACATTTGAGTACAAAAAGGGGAGGAGACGCAAGGGAAGGAGGAGCCAACGGGCTAGAGAGGCACAAGCACGCTCACTTTTGGCACGTTTGAACATATTGTCCTACCTATATAAACCACCACCTCTCCACTGCCCTCTTTTTACATTCAAACGCTACTATGTGAAAGTGCTAGTGACCTCTTTGTCTTCTCAGAGGTTATTTACCTCTTATATACCTCCGTGTGAAGTCTTAGAGGCGCTTTATTCATAATCAGTGCGTAATAAAGAAATAAATGAATGTAAGGGAAGTTCAAACTTGCATCTCTGACCGTGTTTCCCTGATCTGGATAGGTGCAGCAGTGTATCCTATACTGTATATTTTATGTGGTTTTATCTTGAGTGAATTAAAGGGCTTGTAAAGAGTGGAACGTTATTGGCGTCAGACCACCTGGGGTGAACATCTGCAGTCTCAAACGGCAGACCCAACATACATCACTGTTCCTCCTCTCCATATTCACTGTCAAACATGTGCACGCACACACACGCGCACACACACACACGTGCGCACATGCACACAGCTCTCCTTTCAGATGACTCGTGTTTTGGTGACATACACATGCAGTTGCCCATTTCTGCAGCGATGCATGCTGTTTATTAAAGAACCTACACTGTCACAAGTTAAATGCATGTTCTGTGCCTCTCGTCAGCCAGAGGTCAAAGGTCAGCAGGTTCACGTCAGAGCCTAGCTCACAAATGGTCAAACTTTAGGTTCATTCGCGGAGCTCTGAAGCACTCTTCTGCGTTATTCTGCAGAGTGTTTGCATTAAACCTTTTTATTTGTTTATCTTATTTTTGTTGTGTTATTCCTACAGTAACTAATCTCCTTTGAATAATTAGATGTTCGTTTCATGTTCTATTAGGACTGTTTTTCTTCACGTCTCTGCTCGAACACTATATTTTCATCTTCAAAGTGAAAGCTAAAATAGGGCGATCATTGCAATTTAATTACTACAAATCCCTTTGTGAATTTGCTCTTGTGTTTGTTTACATGCATAGATTTGCCAGCTTCTGCACTTTTGTGCGCGTTTGTGTATGCTTCAGTGGATGCCTTTACGTTCCTGTGTCGTTCCGTATATGCCCCTTTATTTTTAGTGTGTGTGAGTGTGTGCAAATGAGGTCGCAGTGGGGTTTATTTAAATAGATATGATGGTGTTTTATTCCCAATCAGAGGAATCTCCTGTCGCATTTCAGTCTCTTCATAATAACCTCCAGCATTGCTCCACAACCCCCTGACACACATGCACATGTGCACACACACACACACACACACACACACACACACACACACACACACACACACACACACACACACAGTATTGCAGATGCTGCAGTTTTTTCTCTCTCTGGGGTAAAAGGCTTTGATAAATGAAAATAAATACTTTTCTTCATATGAGTAACAGGAGGGGAAAGAAGCAAATAGCTGAAATGACAGGAGGCCTCTGACAGTTTGATGCCTCAGTACAAGCAAATATATGACAAAGAAACATTTTCCAGAAGTGTGTATGAGTGTGTGTGACACACTGTGTGAGTGTGATGCAGTTGAGCACTAAAACACAGGTGCACCCCTTAGTCACTGAAATAAAAGAGAAAGGGAAAGTGATTCAGGGATGTGGGCCGAGGAGAAGGGAGATTCAGCAACTGGCATGTAGGCTGACATGTTAATTGAGTAACAGTAAGAGGGGAAAACACAGCACAACACATGATTTAGAGGAAACCGGTTCTCCTCTTCAGTTTGTTTCTCTCACTGCAAGGTCATGTAGGAGCCTCCCGCTTTCTCTCTCTCTACCTTTGTTTCCCTCTGCTCCTCCGGACCTCATTTCATTCAACACTCCCGAACCTCCGACAGCTCCATAACTATAACTCTCTCCTCGCCGTCTTCTCCTCCCCTCTTCTCTTCATCCACAGCTAAATGACTCTGTCAGAAATAAAGAACGCTTATCTTATCTACTGCCTCCACTCTGCTGTCTCTTTCCCTGCCAGTGTCACACACAAAATAGGCACACACAAAGAAAAAAATAACATCGAATGGGCAAAAACAGCCAAAAAATTTTAAGTGCACTTTGAACAATTTTTAATATTTTATGAAGCATCTTAATTATTCCTCTGAGATGGAAGTTTCACTCTTGTTCAGCAGCATTCAGCTGGTTGCACTGACTCAGTTTTCACCCACATGCCAGAAAGAAAGATTTACAGCCCACAGTGTGGCAGACAGGTAGATGGAGGCTTGACAGAGGACAGGTGTCCACTCATTCTGTTCTGCACAATGAGTGGAAACCCCACTCCAACACACACACACACACACACACACACACACACTCTTCCTCTTCTTCTTTTCCTGTCACTCCCTTCTTCTCTCTTCCCCGTGGTGTGGAGTAGAGAGAGGGATCTACAGCTATATACAGCCTGTGGAGGGCTTACTGTCTGTTTTTGTCTTTGTGTGTGTGTGTGTGTAAGCCACCTACCAGCCACTCAGTAGGGGGCCACATAGGGCTGAGGATAGAAAGAAAGATGAGGGGGTGGGAAAGAGTGTGATAAGGATAAAACTCTCAGCAAGAACAAACACATGGTAACAAACAGAGAGAGAGAGAGAGACACACACACACACACACAGCTCAGCACGTGCTCCAGCAATCTGTTAGGTCTCCCTGAGCACTCCATCACTAATAGTCACGATACAGAGTGCAACATGGATTTTAATCAGCATGTATTGTGATGACTTTGCCTTTCTGTTGCCTAAAAATGCGCACACAGACACAAAGTTGGCCTACAAACAGTCTATAGTTCAGAGGGATCAAAGGTTATGAGTATGCATCGACTGGTGCGCACGTATGTCGAGGTTATGCATATGTTTATTGAACCTCGTCCAGTTCGGCCACCTTAGTCGAGTAAATTAGCTTCGTGTGCTCTATATTATTCAGGATCGTCCTTTGTTCGCTGTTCTGGGAGCTTGTGCAGCAAGAAAACGACAGAGGAAAGGAAAGAATGAAAGGGAACACGCTCGCACCAAACAAACAGCAGATAAGTCTGTATGCAAGGATGTGTGAGAGACGGAGAGATGAAAAGAGTGATAATTCCTCTGCTACCCTGAGGCCTCTTGCAGCCTCGCGGGCTCCCTATAGGTCCCCTGACACATGCCTGAGCAGAAAGCTGGGGCCCGCTAATTGGCCCCTGTGATAACACCAGAGACAAAGGTAAAGTGTGTGTGGAGACGTTTTCATATTACAGCAGTGCTGAAAGCTCACATTTTCTACAAGTAATACATTGTTGGTTTGTTATTCTGCTTTGAAGGGTGTTTGATTTGTAAGCTCTGAGTACATTTAAGATCTGCTAGCTTACTGAAGTCGGAAGGCACCGAACGACAATTAAAGCATATACACTAGTTCAAAGCGCAGCTCCAGCCTTTAAACGGCTTGTTTCTCTAATTGTTTCATTATCTCAGTATGCTTATTAAATGTGCGATAATTGTTAATTACCACATGAGGATTTGTAAAGGATTTGTCTTGAGTATCAAAACAAATTAATTAAACTGAACACATTTAAAACAACAGCAATGATAACAGCAGGTGCAGTGTTTGTGTGTCTGTGTGTGTCTGTGTTATTTTAGATGCTGCGCTTGTTTGTTTGAATCTCTGTTTAATTGAGATTCATAGGAGGAATTTAAATAAGATTCAAATGAGATTCATAGCTAAGTGTAGCAGCACAGGTAATATGCAGATTGGTTTAATGATGATTCAGTGTATCTTGCAGTCTAACGAGAGTTAGATTAGACCATTGGAAGACGTTGGCTGAAATCATTACTGTGGTTGGAGGGAAAAGCAGTGGAAGAAAAGGAACTGTTGTTAAAAGGCATTTAAATGTAAATGGAATTAAAGTAGTCTGAAAGGCAGATTTCTCAAAGATATTCTGTAATGTGATTTAGGGAAATCCATGCTTAAATACAGCGTGTGTCAGAAAGCAACAAAAAAGCAGTTTATATCTAAATGCCTTTAAAAACAAAAAGCAGTTTCAAAATGAATACAGTCTGTAAAAGAAAAAATAAGACTTGGATCATGTAAAATTTCAGGCTGTGAAGCTGCGCATTGTTTTTGTTTTGTTTTGTCTAAATTGTTGTCTGGGATAAATTCCTCTGGTTGTTTATCTGACAGCAAAGACACTGAAGGCTACTGTACATCTGATTTCATACACTTACCAGTTTAATCTGTGTAACATCCAGATGCTCACGACAGCTGGGACATTATAACTAAATAAAACGTGGCTCCTGAGCTTGCACATACAGGCATGCACACACGTCAACACTTATTCCTCGGTTGCCTTCCAGACATGCGCAACGAGTTGTTTCTTTTCCCTTCTCCTGCTGTA
The DNA here is from genome assembly GCF_000239375.1 of Pundamilia nyererei. Classification (NCBI taxonomy): domain Eukaryota; kingdom Metazoa; phylum Chordata; class Actinopteri; order Cichliformes; family Cichlidae; genus Pundamilia; species Pundamilia nyererei. Next base: position 837,473 of record NW_005187571.1, on the reverse strand, counting down.
CATACGCCTGGACAGATGTGCACTGCTGGATACTTTATATTTATCTATAGTGGGCTCACCATAATTAAATTGATGGGAAAAGGCGTTACTAGTGTGTGTGTGTGTGTGTGTGTGTGTGTGTGTGTGTGTGTGTGTGTGTGTGTGTGTGTGTGTGTGTGTGTAAAGGAATATATCTGACTCTGTGATCGGCACAAATACTCATAATTCTCTTCTATGGGATGTAATCAAATGCATTCACTATTATATATACGTAATCCTGAACTTTAATATAACAAATATCAAATGTATTGTATTAATTACTAAATAATATTCATGATATTACACTGTGAGACAGTGTGACAGTTGTTTGACCATTTTCACAAAGTAAACAGTATAATAACAAAAAAATATATACATATTGACAGCATTTGCTTATCTAAGTGTTCATTCTGGTTCATCTTGCTTGCTTAACCACAGATTTTAAATAGGAGGCTAATGCAAAAGTAGTAAGCACTTAGATGCTGAAGGACTAAATAAGGAAACAAGTATTCTGAGGGACTGGTTAAGGCACAGCAGTAGGCATGAGACTCTCTCTGCTGTACAACTGCAGTATTGATATATGCTGCAGAGCCTGAGCTTACCGTCCCACTTTATTTCAATTAGCTCACAGGAAGCAGGAAATAACCTGCAAATCAATTGTCATTTCTATGGGACTGGGGCTGGAGGCTGAGATTCACTTTGTCCACCAATAAAAGATGATGTAGCCGTGAAGAAGATTAAAGGGAATTTCCTCTTCACATACCCTCACGCCGTTGTACAGTATATCATTAGCGTGTGATGTTTAGTGCTTCAAGGTTGTTATGGTTTTTCTCTGAAGTGCGGAAATTATTTTTCATGGTACAGATTCTCTAAAATAGCCTGGCCTCCTCAAATAGTAAGTGATCTTTTACATAACCCAGAGTGCTACTCTACAGCCAAAACATGTTGCAAGTCAAAATGCAAATGTTGCTCGATTGCACTTTGGTCTTTTGAGCATCGTTAAGAAGATGTTTCAACACAGGATTTCTCCGGGGCCTGGGGGCCCAATTTAAAGAATGTATATAATAACCAGTGTTGGGCAAGTTACTTTGAAAAAGTGATTAATTTATAGTTACTAGTTACTTCTTCAAAAAAGTAACTGAGTTACAGGATTCTAAAAGTAATTAATTACTGGAAAAGTAACTATTGCGTTACTTTTTTTTAAAAAATGTAACCCTCTGGGGTCCAGGGTATAATTGGCCATTTTTCACTACTTTTGATTTTACCTCTACATTTCACTGTTAAAAACTATTTACTTTGCCTTGTTTGGTATCATCCTTTTCAACCTCGTGTGTCTGAATTTACAGTTATGTTTTCATTTTGACATACTGCATTAACAAAATTGTTCTAAAATCAGAAAAAAACATAAATTCCAAGTAGAAAAGTTTTTTTACTGTAACAACCACAAACACGTTTAAAGAATCATATTTCATAACTTTAAATGCAAATATAAATTGCCAAATCCTATGCACAAGTTTTGCAAACAAAGTTATTTGCAGCCACCTTTTACCCTTTTTTAAGTAACCATTTCAAACTATTTACAGAACAATCAGCTGTTCTGCATTCAATAAGATGCCACACAAATTATTTGTGCCACTCCAAAAAAATAATTTCTGTCCACTATAAAGGAGAACATCACAGCCTGATACCTGCAGGTCGATCACTGCAGCAGGTGTATCACTCCTTTTTCTACCTGGAGACAGCAGTCGCCTCATTGTTCTGACACACAACACAAAACTATCCACAACACTACACACTAACTACACAAGACAACACATTAACTACACACTCCAAACACGCTAAACGTCACAAATCTCTCACATCTCACGCTCTCTTTTTTTTCTGCTCTCTCTCTCTCACCATCACTCCTAAAACTTCCCCCTCTTTCTAAACAACCAAACGTCATGTTGCCATATCATTGTTTTGATTGATCGACATGGTACATTTTTCCACCAAAATGACAGGGCTGGGGTTTTTTGCTCATAAACAGAGAGTGCTTGCTAGCACTGTCCTTAGACAGTAAACGTGACAAAAGTATTCAGGAAAAACACGCATATATTGTTTATCATGACTCTGGTTTTACGTGGCCTATCAACACAATTTAAAAACTGGTATATATCACCTTGTTGCTTTGTCATCTTGAAGTGGTCATGTGATTGGCTTACCACGACTACTTTATTCTTCCTCAGTCAAACAGCAGCACTCATGTGATTGTTTTGCCCCTGTGCTCGAAAGTGATCGTCGGGCAGAAAGTGATTGCCGTACGCGGGAGCGCGCGCAGCTGCTTAAAGCTGTAGCGCCCAGATTACTTACAGCTACTTCCGTGCAACTGATATGAACACAGCTTCAACCATCTGTTTGTTGAAAAATAGTAATGCGACCACACAGCATTTTCTTGTTAGTAACGGTAACGGCGTTGTAACGATTGGAATAGTAATTAGTTAGATTAGTCGTTACTGAAAAAATTAACGCCATTTGTAACGCTGTTATTCCCATCACTGATAATAACAATATGAAAAATTAAAGTGCTGCTTTCAGTGCAGCTCTTATTTTTACACTGCTCAGTGGAAGCTCTGAACACTTGCCTTCTTGTTTTTAAATTCACCGTAGACTTCAAACTTGCAGATGAAACCTCTCCTTTCTTGTCAAGGATTACCGCTGGTTGGAGTTGGGTTTCTATCTATGATCCGAGACCAAAAAGCAGAGTTTAGTGAAAAGTTTTATAGTGCCAAGCCCGAAGCCAGCTCATAAGGTGAGGAGTGTTGTGTTTTTTTAAGCAGTCACTGTGTTGTACATTGTGTATTTATCTATCTGACTTTCAACTTGCAGTTAGAACCTTAGAATATTTGCACACCCCATAGGAGCTCCACCACTTATGGGTGTTATGCAAGTCTGTGGGTCATTCTCAGAGATGGGCAGTAATGTAATCCAATTACTTTTTTCAAGTAACAAGTAAAGTAAGAGATTACTATTGCAAAAAAGGTAATTCGATTACTGTTACTTTCCCAGCACTCTGCGTTACTGCGTTACTAAAACCGTGATTTTTTTTT
>NW_005187571.1:824044-833215 GCF_000239375.1 Pundamilia nyererei | reverse complement strand
CTATCGCTTTATTACCTATTCAGGTTGTAAATAATGTTTTTAAAAAGTAACTAAGTAACTAATTACTACTGAAAATAAGTAATCAGTAAAGTAACAGGATTACTTTTGGGGGAAGTAATCAGTAATTAGTTACTGATTACTTTTTTCAAGTAACTTGACCAACACTGCCCATTCTTGAAAGCGCAGCTGGAAGAGATCCAGCGCTGACCAGTGAGAGAACCTTGAAGGTGGAATTTAAGGTGGATGTGGTTCAGTTTTTTGTTAATAGGCAGAGTTTTGAAACTTTATGATTGCACCTCTTCCCAGTGAGAAATGGCAAAGGGTTGAAAGTTGTTTTTTTCAACATGGGGTATTCAGTAGAAATACACCACTAACATTTCATCCCAGTAGCTTTCTCATTCATAAAAACATTTTTGTTTTTATGATATAAAGACAATCTATCTTTGTGATGGATAGTAGCGCTTACATTAAATCAGACTTGGAATCACACCACCAAAATAAATGTGATGAATGCTGATGTGTGCTTTTAATGACCAAGCACAAAACTGTGCAGTGACAGAAAGCAGAGGAGCAGGAAACTGAATATGCTCCGTGAAACACACTGGAAAGCTTTTAGCGACGGAGGTGGGGAAAGGGAGGTCAATATGGATTGCAACTGAGCAAGATATAGAAGGTTATATGGTGTATGATCATATCAGAAAACACAGTTATGTATGCACCCCACTTTACACCGTGTCACACACACAAACCAGAAAACACTGGGGCGCACCACCGAGTGATTTGTTTGTGTTGTTGGTGCAGTGGACTGAAGCTATGGAGGTAGTAACTGTTTGATGGTAGGCTTTATGGAGACACTATATAATGCCTGTGACAGTTTATTCAGTGCATGTCAGGATGAGGGGATTTGTGACACTACAATGGTTGGAACACTCCTGCAGCCTTATGCACTTATGCACCCTCCATTCACAGCTCCAGTGGGAAAAATGAGGGAAGGATATGTGAATCTGTTTGCATGTTAAATGCTGTAGAACCGTGCGCTGTGCGACGCAGAAAGAAGGCTGTATTTCTAAAATAAAACAAGCACTAAAGTCAGATGCTGTGGAAAATGACAGAAATATCTCTTATTTCATTTAAGTTTCTGATTTGAATGGAACATAATATCCATCCCTCTGACACACTCGAGTAGACACAAATGTCTGAAACAGTTTAAAGAGAGATTTTTTTCCTCTGCTTTTCAGCTCCGGTGGCAGGCGATTGCAAACCAGACAAGATCGTTAGACGGTACATTTTCTTTAGAGGAAAAAAAACATCTCCCTTTTTTTTTTTTTTTTTTTTGCACTAACTTTTTGTCCAGCTAGTTATTCCCAAAGGTCCATTAGCCGAGTTCTCATTGGTTCTACTCTTGGCTGGATGCTATTAGCCCTGTGATTGGGTATTGAATTAGCCTGCTGATTTTGTATTGAAGGAGTGAAGACTGATGAGAGGATTTGGCTAAGCTTTCTTCTCTAAACCTCATTACTCACACTCAAAGAGAGCAGAACTGGAAGACACACACAGAGACACACACACCACTCACAAAGACATGTACACACAGAGGTTTCTTTCCTACTTAAATTCACGCTTTTCTATCGAAGCTTTAACAGTTTAAACCACGGCCCGCTCTCTGTTGCCTCCAGGTAGAGGAGGATTTCTTTTTTTCAAAAATACACCTGCATTGCTTTCTAAACTCACCTTTCACATCTGCTGTAGATAAAACAGAGTCAAAACCACCAAACTAATGTGTCGTGCATGTATGAGCAAGTGCTGCAGAGGCTCGAGACACTGGGAGACAACCTGTCTGCACTGAAAAGAAAGCCTTCAACGGCCCAAGAGAGTGCTGCATGCAATTGGAGGCTGCTAAGGAGAGCGATGTGTGAAAGACTTTGTGCTGATTTATGCTGTGTTTCATCCCACAATAAAGATTATGGATGATGATATTGATTTAGCCGGGGCTATGGCCATGACTGGACTCGGGCTCTCAGGTTGGAAAGAAGAGAGAATTTAGCTCATTAACATTCTCAGACATAGTGAGGAAGCCTTCTGTCGGTGATTGTGTGCAGATGAATGTCTGTGTCTGTGTGTGTGCACGAGACTTAGATCATCCTCTGTATTAGCGGCACGACTCTTCCCTCCTTTAGTGTTTGTGAAAGTGATGAACCCCATCCTGTCCTCCTCTTTCCTGAGCCCGAGAGTGAGCAGCAGGCGTTCCCAGCAGCAAGGCGCAGCAAACCAGGAGGGAGGGATGAAGTTATTGACTCCACTTTGATTTAACCTCTCCTGCCTGATCCTCAGAAGCTCGCAGACACATGCAGATTTGGGAATTCTCAGAATACCAGCCGCCTTCTAAGAGATGAGCATGTTAAAGATGCCATTCAGAATATACTACTGGCTTCAGATCCTTTTTATTTTGATGAAAGTGGCTATACCACAGTGTAGAAATCAAGACACTGCTTTGAAAAATTTACAAGTATACACGTTTGTAGCTAATAATCAAAGGTGGCAATGCTTTATTGTGCAAATTCTTTTAATTTATAACATTTTACTTTGTTGACAAATGCATAAATAAATGTTTATATTTACTTACAATTACATTATGTTTACTTAGTCATTCAGAAAGTGTTTAGGATGTCACCATTTCAGAAGTTATATTATTTATAGCGATGGGGAAGTCACCTCAAATATAGACTCAGTTACCTGTTTTATTGCTTTGCAGTGAAACAAAATCCTTGAAATATCTGTTTCATTACTTTTGTTAAGTTGATGTTTAACAACTCCAAAGCCTCCGTTGTTATGTTGTAAAAATAGAAAACACTATATTACAGTACATCCAGGTCAGGGTAGCGACAGGCAGGGGTTAAAATGGGCCAGAATGGGCACCTCCAGTTAATGAGCAATTAAATAAGGAACACGCTCCATTCTCTCTCTTTTTAAGCAATTATTTTTCCCATGCTGCACTGCTACAGCTGATCTCATCTGCCAAATCCCATTTTAAACCCCTGGAAATAGGCTAATACAGACTGGTTTCAAGTTGAAGGAAAACCAACACAAAGTGGACACTGTCAAACAGCCAGTGCAGCAAGTCTGTACTGCAGGGATGAAAACCTTCCAGAAGGCATTCGCTCATTTGCTGTGGTAGTAGAAAAGCCATAAAGTTTTTTTGTTGAAAAACGGGGACTAGAGAAGCAGAAAGTAACTGAAGCAAGTGCTCTTGAGCAAATTAGCTTGTACAAGTCTGGTGTAAACGTGTTTCGTAACTTGCACATATATACTGTACACTATGCTTGTAAGTATGTATGTTTCTCTGCACGTGTTGGCTCGGCTAAATGCTTCTGCACAGTGCTTAAATATCCGCAATTTGAGACCATTTCAGACTGAAACAACAGCTAATAATTAGGAGTAATATCACTGAGTGCTGCTATGCTGAACACTGTTAGAGTTGTTGAACAGGACAATGGCGCCAAAGTGCACTTCTCTTTAATTAATTACCCGCTTTTGTTTCTGGAGGCAATACACAAACACACACACATGCACACACATGCACAGACACTCAGAAAGAGGCAAGAGTTTGGTTTTTAGAGGAAAAAGGAGGAAACGAGGGAGAGAGGAAGAGGGTAATATCAGCAGGCTATCTATCCTCTCTTCCACTGTGCATCCCAATCCTCTTTGGAAATAACAAATGCATAAAGGAGCCACAACACAAATATATCTGCCTGGCTCAGATAGATAGTGCTATGCTAGAGTTTAATACCCTTATGTAAACCAGTAACAATCAAGCCCTAACACACACCCCCACATCACCACTAAGGGGACAATAAGGAACACGCTCCATTCTCTCTCTCCAGATATGAACAGTGAGGAGTGATTGTGTGTGTGTGTGTTTGTGTGTAAGAAAGAGAGAGAGAGCGAGAGACCAAGCTGGGTTTTTTTTTTCCTTCAGCAGATAGTGAACAATGCCGTAGCCCAGATTGGTTGGCTCCCCGATGCTTCTTGTGGTGGTTGTTGTTTCAGAAGCAGAGTGATATACGCCCTGACCTCAGAGACCACAGCACGTCTGAAACTCTATTTCATTCATCCCTCACCATCCACTCTTTTGATATCTCACTTTATCCCTCTGTGCCAATTTGTTTTTATACTTTGCCTCCTCTCTCATCCTCCTGCTTCTCCCTCTCTCTTTTTTTTTTCCTCCTCGCTAAAACTGACAATTCAGTAGACAAAGAGAGGAGTGACGCTAAAACCGAGGAGCCCATTTGTCTAAAAATGTTGCACTGACAAGCAATCTAAACCAAGGAAAATACTTGAGGACTTACACATTTATCAAATTAATTTGTGTAAAATATACTGCACCTATGGCAGGTTTACTTACTTTGGGATGCTCGTGGAGGGGGGAAAAAAAGTGATCTGACAACTGTAATATATCTTGACTTCCTAAATAAAATATGAGACAATTTTGCATCATTTCCTGACAACTCACATGCACATTTTGACCAAGAGGGAGAAAAACAACAGTGTCTCTAGAGGTGGATCAATATGATTAGTATGCCACGCATGTATGTGTGAGTCTAAGTGTGTGAGTGGGGGGTGGTATAGACAGGACTTACAATAGCAAAGGTTAATATCATATATCAACTGCCATCTGCATACAGCTCCGAGGGAGAAAAACACTCTTTGTCTCTCTGCTTGTAGGGTTGATCACTCTAGGATTATATGCCGGTTGACATTTCACACTTGAAAAATTTGGACAGTTTCTTGTAGGGCTGTGGAGAGGGCAGCCATCGCAGTTCTGCAGTTTAATGCCACGTATTGTCCAAGAAAAAGTCATTGTTAACTCATTTGTTAACACTGTTCCTAACAACCATTTTTGGCAGACTAAGAGCTAAAGGAAACTACTTTTCTTGTATTGCATTATCAAAACTTTGCAGAGGCTTTCTAATGCTTGCAGCCTCTGCATACAATCAAAGCATTTTCTACAGTTTCTGTCAAACAATAACAAGTTGCAGTGCGCAACTGGCCGTGGTCTCAAAGATGTAAAGAATCTCTCTTTTCACTGCAAGCTCAGCGAGACATGAGCAACATCTGTAAGCCAAGCACACGCCGAAAGTGAAACCCAATGCAGACGCAGACAGACAGAGAAGTCTGGATCGCATATATGTGTGTGCGCGCATTGCCGTTAATGTGTCTGCATGTGTGAAAGCATGCCTTGAAGTTTTCCCTGATCGTCAGCCTTAATGCTGCACTCCCTTGCCATATAGGACCCTGCTAGGAAACCATCAAATATTTATACAACATTATCCACGATCCTATAGGCTGTAAGTACGGCAAACACTCTGCTGACTTTCTGTAGCATTACATATGTTCGGTATTCAAGCTCCGGCCTTGGTTTGGAGCCGTTACAGATTCACTTTGGCTTTCATCCACCACCAGGTTTTCTTCGGGGACCCTTGGCTGGTTATGCTGAGGACCCACTGGGTAAATTACACAGTGACAGTCACAAATACAGTTTATAGCTCTCACTGCTGGATTTGTGACAGCTTTTTTTTCTTTTTTGATCTAGTGATTCAAAAACAGGATGGCTGAGAAATAAAGAGGGACAAAGCGAGAGCGTATTAATTCTACATCCCAGACGCTGAATGGCTGCTGCTATTCTGAAGGTTGTTTTATGGAGCAGAAACAGCCACATCTTTGTGTTGTTTTCTCCCTGATTGATTGCAGTGGCCCGAGGCTCCTCGGAGCACGCTGGATTTTGTCTGAGTATTTACTAGAATGTTGGGAGGATAAAAATCACAACCCTAGACATCACACTACAGAGGCAGAGTGGCAAATACAAACAAACAGAGAGGCAGAGGAAGCCCACACAGACAGATAAAGGGGAGCGCAGGAGAAAAGATGCAACATACGGCGCACTTGCAGCACGTGTCGCTGCAAGCATCCTGCTTCTGTTCTGTGATTTAGAGCAATTTAGAGCACTTTTCTTTAAACCATTAGTTCAGAAAGCTATTAAATATATCCGTCTTCAAATAATATATGAATCATGCTTTCCTGAAATTGAACCATTTGCAAATAAATTAGATTTAAAGGCCTCGTTGTTCACAGCAAGTATCTATAGCTGGAGAATTACAACCTATGACTTTATCAGGTGGTGGAGCATTTTGATCCGTGGCCCCGCCACATGCAGAAGCATCAGTGGGCCAGTTGCTGTATTGTAAGTTATCCCGTTGTGTTATTAGTGCGTTTGCGAAAGAGTGAATTCGTAGAACTCCAGAGGTCAAAAGGTGATGCCGAATGCCAGCCACAACAGCAATGAGGGGGGCCGTCTGATTTCAGTCAACGATCTGTGCTGATTGTTGAGTCTAAATGAAAGGACAGTTATTTCAGCAACACAAAAGAAACATAAATGTCAGCAGAAGCATAAAAGAAACCTTATATTTGTGACTAACAAACCACAGCTTACCTTTCATCATCTTCTTTGATCTTTTTCCCATTTACCAGGTCAACAGTGTTTGTTATCTTCGAGTTCTTCTATGCAGATAAAAAAAAATGCTGTGACAGTCACAGTGCTTTCAAATAGGTGTATCTAGAAGACACTGGGAGAATATATGTGACAAACATGCATTATAAAATATAAATAGAAGATGGAAAAGATGTTTATTTTAACCAGGACAACTGTACTTACTTTCAAATATAAGAAATGTAGGATTATTCCATCCATATTCACTCAGATTGACTCATCATTGACACTCATTATAAACATCTTCTGGAAATTTCCTGTTTTATGTTTCGTGACAATTACAGACATGCAAAATTCTCCACGACAGCTCAGGCCGACACGCCAACACTTATTCTACATCCAGTTGGTTTCTGTGTGCATATACAGTAGGTGATGAAAGAGGGAGGTGGCCTGTTGGAGCTAAACTGGCACTCAGTGTGCAGGCTGTGATATGCTGTGGACAGGACAGCCCTTGGCTCTGTCTGTCAGCGGGTGAAGCCCCTGTGTGCAGCAGGGTGGATGAAGCTCTTTAGGGTTCCCCGCTGTTGGAGGCCTGTCATGATGACAGAGACAGGCTGACACAGAGGGGCAGAGAGAGGCTGCAGCCCTCCAGTTTTCTCTTTTTATACCCATCCATTCATGTTTCTCTGGTCTTCTCGTGCAGCGTCCAACAGTCTCTCGCCTTCCCCGCTTTGTCTCGGAAGCTGCGATGGAAACAAACTGTGGGTGTTGTGAAATTAGTAATGTTTGTTTTTCATTACTTCCTGCTCTAACTGATGTGGTTATACTAAAAAACTTATTTCATGCCGTCTCCGTTCGTATCGTACTCATCCTACGCTTAATTCAAATCAAAGTGATCTGTAACTAGTTCTGTTTCATTTTTTTGTTCCACGTTATGAAACGTTTTGTGAAACTAAGTGTTGCACTTTTATAAAAGTCAGAAAAACAATTCTGAAAATCTTAGAAAAGTGCACAAAGAAACTGCGCGTAAAGTGTGTCAGCCCCAGATGCTATACTGGCGTCAGCATTAAATGCATGTGCGTGAGTTTGTGTGTGTTTCCATTGTATGTCAAGCAGTGTGATTTACTGTGGGAGGGGAGCTGATTGCGTAATCTTACAAACATCAAAATGGTGCTGCTCAGATGAGGATCTGCCCACACTGCAGATTACTGCTCAGATTAACACAGGATGAACACTGGGAGGGTGTCAGAGGAAACAACCCCAATTTCTACATCTCAGTGTTTCCTCAGTGTCTCAATATGTGTCATTGAAAATTTATTCTGAAATGTGTCAATATGTTTTGTGCGCTACTATAGCTGTTTGTGTGTGTGTGTGTGTGTATGTGCACGTGTGTGTTTGTATCGCTGCTCCTGTCTGTCTGTGGTGTGAGGGAACACACACACACGCTCACACACCTCCTCCTATAGCCTGAGGGGTCTAGCAGCTTATTATGAGTCCTTAGTGGGAGAGTGAAGAGAGAACAAGAGGCCGACTACACTTAAGTGGCAGCACAGAGCACAGACAGGGAGATTTACTTCTCTTATTCCAGCACACAAAGATTTAAAGGAGCTCAGTATGTGATTAAGAGAAACTACTTCTATAATACTATAATGCTTGAATGTCTGCTGGCGAATGTAATGATTAAGAGTGTGTGTGTGTGTGTGTGTGTGTGTGTGTGTGTGGTAACATTTCCTCCAAGAGGCTGAATATTAGTGGGAATCTGCAAACAGCTGCATTTGTGGCTGCTGTGATTGTTTCCATTTGATGAATGCCAAATTTCTCTCTGCTCGTGTCTTTTTTCCGGTCTGGCCCCTGTCTGCTGTCTTTTCTCCCCATCCCCATTCTGTCAGCAGCCACGCTGAGAGTGTGTGTATATGTCTTTGTGTGTGTGTGTGTGTCTGTGTGTCCATTCCCACTCTGTCAGGTTTATTTCTGTTATGTTTCTTAATTAGCTAATAAAGGTCATGGCATCTCTCAGTCGGGGGGGCCGGCGCATGCAAATGAGCCAGAAGGTCAGATGGATTAGTGACCGCCTCACACCGGCCAAATATAGACACAACCGTGCTGCCATACAAATACCTGCAGCTATTAAAGCATCGTGCCTGTACCAACACGGTCCCAGACACACATACTGATAGAAATCTGACTGGTTTACTCAACTGTGTTTATAAGTAGACAGCGTTAGTGCGGATGTAGTCTTGGCAACTGTAAGTGTTTGGGGGTTTATTTTGTTTTTTTTTTTCTAGGTCACTGTGTTTCACCAGAAAAACAGTGATCCTTAAACAAACTATTTAGATATTTATTTAGCAATGACACCATGTGGCAGTGCAGCTTGGAACAGGCATCAAGAAGTGCAAGAAGTCTTCTGCAAATTTTGTTTGTAATACTGAACATTTCTAACATTACATGTCACAATCAGCATCCCTTACTATTTCACATTAATGCTAAATGTGCATTGTATCATAGGAATTCTTATAGTCGCGGTTTATAACGTTTGCGTAAAACTGGATCTTTGCTGCTTCTATTTGCCCAGCAGTCAGGTGGTTCTTTAACCATGGCACAAGTTTTCCCAGCTAAACGATTTGAACATTTTTGCACTGGAAGATACAAACTATTATTTTTCTAGCCCATTTGACCGGAAACAGGTT
>NW_005187571.1:819781-823825 GCF_000239375.1 Pundamilia nyererei | reverse complement strand
AGGGATCGAACCGGCGACCTTCCGGTTACAGATGCGATTCCCAACCCCCTGAGCCACGGTCACCCAGTTATATACATAAATGCTTAAATGCTTTCATTTGTGTGTGTGTGTGTGTGTGTTATCATTTCATCCTGATGCACAAGATAAGCACGTGCTTACTGCTTTTACTTGAAAGCGCCTCTCTCGCGCTCTCTCTCTCCTTAACAGTGGAGTGCTCTCGTGATGCACTTGTCTTCATAACATGTGGTGCATGAATGCTTGCGTAGATAAGATAAGAGAGGAGGTGCAGATGCTGACACAGTCGGCGCTGTAGTGTTGCAGTGGATCTGTTACACCTCTAGGTCTATCACCTTTCGCAGCAGAGCTCGTCTCAGTGTCCTTTAGCCCTAAATCACCGGGCTGTCTCAATGTGTGAAAGCTCTCTCTCTCTCTCTCTGTCCCCCTCAGGTCTGTAACTCATCCTGTCTGTCTCGTCGCTCTCTTCCTCCCTCTCGCTCTGCCTTTCCCATAAGTCACTGGGTTTCTCTTCATTTCTAACCTGCTCGCTCACTGCTCCCTCATAGCCATTCATAGTTATATCTTTGTACCACTTGGCTCCCCTTTCTCTTTTCTTTGCTCTCGCTCGTCTCGACGAAATTTTCATATCCGCTGAAGATCTGAGTCACAGAAAAGACTCTTGTTGTGCACTTCCTCCAAATCCCGCCATTCATCTCTTTCTCTCCTGTGGGAGGTTGTCTGGCTGCCTGCCTGACTTACAGCAAGCTGAGTGATGGACATGAGCCGAGACCCAGTGCATTACGCTCCTCTGCAGCAAAGCACAACAGAGACCAGACGCTACTGTATAATACTGTGCTGAATACAGAATGACGCACACAGGAGGATGATAGACAAAAACTGAACTCAAGTAGTGAAGGAGTGATAAACAACTCGTCACTCTGAGGGGAAGAAGGGTGGTGGGATCTTAGGTCTTTGAGCTCATTATGTTAATGAGCGAAGATAAACGCAGCGCGAGAAGAAACTCTAATAACAGAGATGAGTATTAATGCCAAACTTTCACACGCATGATGAAAACAGATGTGAGAAAGAACACCTACTATCTTGAGTTGCAGGCTGTTTGGCCTGCAGCATTAAAAGTGCAGCTAAGAGAGTCAAACTGTCAGCATCATATCTTGTGCTGAGCAGACCTTTGTAGGAGATGATAGAGAGAATGGGACTTTCTTTGTTTATATCCTTTCCTCCTTCACCACCTCCTCCTCCTCCTTTTCTTTCCCTCGGCGTTTATCCCAAATCCAGCTGTTGTTTCCAACACATCCTCCGAGCCTTAGCTGCCCTAAAGTTAAGAAACAAAACACATTCATTCTGCAACACCTCCTGCAACATACACATATCCAGTATAAAGAATGCACTGCTCCAGGACTGCGTTTTACAGACGCTCCATCGAACCCTTCTCACTCTTTAAAAGTCCAGCATTTTTTTGACGCTCTCCGCGATATTAGATCCCCCCTGAATATTTTAACGACGCTTGCTTCCCGTTTGTCATTTCGCTCCCTTTTTATCTTTGAATATGCCAGTTATTTCACACCCGTGACCCCTACTCCCTTAAACCAGAAGTCATTCTTTCCCCAAAGCCCTCTCTGACTTTGTCTCTCTTCTCTTTTCCTTCTCATGATTTTCAAAATTCAAGCGTGTCTCCCCGTCTTCTAAACGTGTCTGTACACCCTCGGGGCGCGTAAGATTTAAAGCCATTTTCAGAGGAGTTGAAAAAGGTCCGATCCATAATCACCAAAAGTACCTCTGCCTTCTGCAGAATTACAATAGCAAGCATTTAAATGACCGACGTCCATATCTGTATCTCCCGTATATCGCTGCCCGTCATGACTCATATACTGCGGGCCGAGCCGAACCACACGCTTGGTTTCAGTTTCACGTTAATATCCTTCAGATTAAGTGGTGGGGTGGCCACTCCATCGCTGCGCAGCATGTTCTCTTCTTGTTTTCCATGCAGACACAATGGAATATAATTAGTCGATAGCTGCTTTGCACTCAGGCCTCTGCATGTTGCTAATAAATGCTAACAACAGAGAGTGAAGCCATATGTCATTTGCTGCATTAGCCACTGTACAGTTTTGTCAGGGAGACTGCTTGCAAGTACATTACATACATTAGCAACATTTCCAGTCTCTATCAGTCCTCTGATTACAATAAATGCTCCCTCGCATTGTAACGATGGGCTTCACAATAATGGGCCATAAATTAATACAGTGCTCAGCAGTAAATACTATTATGCTGTTAGTGTTTACAGCATACCCATGTATATGTAACTGAATCGGTGGATAATCACTATTCACAGAGGCAGTCCTTCCAACACAGCAGACACTTACTGTCCATTTGCTGGGACAGTGCCCCTAAATGTCACTGATTTCAACAAGGGACTGATAAGTGCATCACAAGCTGAGCCTTACGACTGTTACGATACACCAGCAGTACACCGGATCTCTTTTTTTTTTTCAATCTTACAGAACAGGGGGCAGCTGTGAAAAGCTTGTTAAGGTATAATTCACTGCTCTGTCTGTGTCATTTGGGCCTTGTATTATCACTGAGATCATTCCCACACGCACAGGAGCACGGAAGCCCTGTGAGTGAATGGCAAGCAAGCATGTATGTGTGTTGGGGGTGCTTCCATATGAAATGTACACGAGGGTGAATCTCAGTGGTGTTAATGGCTTTTTAAATGTCAGGGAAAGTCAGGGAATGATAAAAGAGAGATCTGTTATCCATGTCCTCATGATCACCACGGAGCACGCCGCTGTTCTCACCTCGCTGAGGAGCCTTCAGCTTGTGTGTGTGTGCGTGTGTGCAGGAGTAGTCCAACTTCAATCCCTGCTGATGCCAGCATGATTTATGCACCAATCAGATTAGCTCTGAGAGAGAGGGCGAGACAGTGCGAGAAAGGGAGTGGGACATTAGATATTCGGCGACTTTCTGGTTTATAGTGATTTTCGTTGGGTATTTGGCCGAATACAGACTTTGAACAGCTAAAAATCAATTCATTAATACATTTTTATTCTTCTGCTCGCATTGCTGTGCATTCATCACTGTGTTAATTTTTTGCTCAATACAGATGGATACAGTAAAGACGAGGTATTGTGCCTGGAGGAAAGTATTTATGCTTTTGTGCTGAGTAACGACCCAGCTGAATTGGGGGGGAAATTAAATCAGTAGGTTTATTGTTCATAAAATATATCTATATCCAGATGTAAAATTAAATGACTTAGAAGAAGCTACATTCAGCTGATCCCTTTTTCATAAGAGGTAGCTCCACATGTGTGATTTGCTGATCTTTTTATGCAGGAAGGCCAGCCTGATTCAACTTGGAATCAAACCGGAGAACTTTTGCTTAATAATATCTTAAAGGGTCCATAACAGATAATTGTTTCATAACTTTTTAAGTGCTCTAGGTTTATGGTGGACATCCAGGTGAAAGAAGCTCAAAAAGATTTAACAGAAATGGTAATAATGAGTGCAAAATGATATACACGGGAAAAAGTAAGTGTAAATAAAGGAGTCTAAATGATGGTCAAAGTTAAAATACAATTTTTAAAAGCTAAAATAAAATTTCTTGGTTTGTTTTATTGAATAGTGTTTCACTTTTAACTTTGTGAAACAAAACATATTTTTACAATGTTGCAAACTGATAAATAAATGATAAATTCATCATTCAGGCATAAAAGAAACACATGAAACTTCAGTTTGGAATTTTAAAATTTTAGTTGTAGGTCTTTTCAGTTTTAAGTACACAAATAAACACATAAAACACAAATAAAGGTAGAAAGTAGTGCAGTAGCCTTCTGTTGTCGATGCAACAGATTTAATGCATCATTAGGGCCACCATTGTTTCCTTTCTCCCCTCGCTCTAGCTCTTTCATGGAGACAAAATCAGTTTTCGCTCAGTATCTCGAATCCTCATTAAAATCAACACAAACCATGCTCTCTAAAATTAAATCTTTGTATACGTGTGTGTGTGTGTGTGTGTGTGTGTGTGTG